>NC_047505.1:49420433-49680433 GCF_902827115.2 Pseudochaenichthys georgianus | reverse complement strand
GTGTTTTTGGATATTTGTGGAGTTAGGGTCGTCCGCGAGTGTTTTTTTATTGGTTAAGTGGTCCTTGGTATGAAAAAGTTTGAGAAACACTGACTTAGAGGTTAAACAATAGCATTATTATTATTATTATTATTATTATTATTTATTTATATGGTTTTACTATAGATATCTTTCTTAATTCCAATATTACAACAGAGGTATTTTTATAGCACTTTTCCTTGTACTCAAAAACACTTTACAGACAAATGAAAAAGGCATAAACCAGACGTAGGGGTTAATTATTTGAAACTGTGTGTAATCAGAGGAGCAGGTGATGTGCACTCGGCCTCCTCTCTTACCCGGATGAACTCGGTCAGCGTGTTGTAGATGAACGCTCCTCTGGGCAGGAAGAAGCAGCTTCCAGGGCTGAGGTCGTGGAAGAAGAACAGCTCCTGGTCCTGAGAAGCACACACAGAATATGTTTTAATGACTTGCAGGTTCAGAGAGAAGCACCTGGAAGCACAGCAGGGAGTCATCACGTCACAGACTGTCCGCCAATGACCGCCTGGAGAAAGTAGAAAAGAGAGGATGGTTTTTTTATTTATTTTTTTTTATTTTATTGCTGCCTATAACAAAAAGGTATTAAATATCACCCGAGTATAACTACGTTTACAATTATTTTTGCTTGTTTATGAAGCTTTTAATGGTTTATTATTAATTATTTGAGATCTCTTAGATCCTCTGCACTGTTTCACAAATAAAATAATCCGCACCTTGTTTATTTTGTATATCAGTATGTAGTGTCTCTACTTTAAAGCGTCCTCTCCTGCTGATGTTCAGGTGTATATCAGTATGTAGTGTCTCTACTTTAAAGAGTCCTCTCCTGCTGATGTTCAGGTGTATATCAGTATGTAGTGTCTCTACTTTAAAGAGTCCTCTCCTGCTGATGTTCAGGTGTATATCAGTATGTAGTGTCTCTACTTTAAAGAGTCCTCTCCTGCTGATGTTCAGGTGTATATCAGTATGTAGTGTCTCTACTTTAAAGAGTCTTCTCCTGCTGATGTTTAGGTGTATATCAGTATGTAGTGTCTCTACTTTAAAGAGTCCTCTCCTGCTGATGTTCAGGTGTATATCAGTATGTAGTGTCTCTACTTTAAAGAGTCTTCTCCTGCTGATGTTTAGGTGTATATCAGTATGTAGTGTCTCTACTTTAAAGAGTCCTCTCCTGCTGATGTTCAGGTGTATATCAGTATGTAGTGTCTCTACTTTAAAGAGTCCTCTCCTGCTGATGTTCAGGTGTATATTTGTGGAGGAAACTTCTGTGTAGCAATGCAGTGGGAGTCACCGACTCATGAAGGAGACACAGGACGAGCAGGAGTTCTGATGTCAAACACTGGTAGTTTATTACAAGCATTGGCCGGAGAAATTCACATCACAAGTCACACCGTCAAAGGTTCTGACTGCACGGGTGGTTTTCCATGTCAAATCTGATCACCCTCTCATCAATGTTGACCTTTTAACAAGTTTACAGGGAGTCCACCCACATATTGGGAGAGGCATCTGTGAACACCTGGAGGTACTGAATCACTTTATCTGACTCTATGGCTCTTGTGACCGAGAGTTGACCGGTCATACAATTGGTAAGATCAGCAATAGGTGAAACTTCCCATTCCTTAAGACAGATAACAGACTTCGGTCGTAAAACGTCAACAGGCCGAAAGGTCAAATATCTAAAGTAAAGACAAAATTAATCCCTCACATATATCAGTATGTAGTGTCTCTACTTTAAAGAGTCCTCTCCTGCTGATGTTCAGGTGTATATCAGTATGTAGTGTCTCTACTTTAAAGAGTCCTCTCCTGCTGATGTTCAGGTGTATATCAGTATGTAGTGTCTCTACTTTAAAGAGTCCTCTCCTGCTGATGTTCAGGTGTATATCAGTATGTAGTGTCTCTACTTTAAAGAGTCCTCTCCTGCTGATGTTCAGGTGTATATCAGTATGTAGTGTCTCTACTTTAAAGAGTCCTCTCCTGCTGATGTTCAGGTGTATATCAGGATGTAGTGTCTCTACTTTAAAGAGTCCTCTCCTGCTGATGTTCAGGTGTATATCAGTATGTAGTGTCTCTACTTTAAAGAGTCCTCTCCTGCTGATGTTCAGGTGTATTTCAGTATGTAGTGTCTCTACTTTAAAGAGTCCTCTCCTGCTGATGTTCAGGTGTATATCAGGATGTAGTGTCTCTACTTTAAAGAGTCCTCTCCTGCTGATGTTCAGGTGTATATCAGTATGTAGTGTCTCTACTTTAAAGAGTCCTCTCCTGCTGATGTTCAGGTGTATATCAGTATGTAGTGTCTCTACTTTAAAGAGGTGTCTCTACTTTAAAGAGTCCTCTCCTGCTGATGTTCAGGTGTATATCAGTATGTAGTGTCTCTACTTTAAAGAGGTGTCTCTACTTTAAAGAGTCCTCTCCTGCTGATGTTCAGGTGTATATCAGCATGTAGTGTCTCTACTTTAAAGAGTCCTCTCCTGTTGATGTTCAGGTGTATATCAGTATGTAGTGTCTCTACTTTAAAGAGTCCTCTCCTGCTGATGTTCAGGTGTATATCAGTATGTAGTGTCTCTACTTTAAAAAGTCCTCTCCTGCTGATGTTCAGGTGTATATCAGTATGTAGTTTCTCTACTTTAAAGAGTCCTCTCCTGCTGATGTTCAGGTGTATATCAGGATGTAGTGTCTCTACTTTAAAGAGTCCCCTCCTGCTGTATGTCTCTACTTTACTGCCTGTGCTGCAGCACCTCTTTTCACCCTCTGTCTGAAACCAGAGCCCAGTCTGCTCTGATTGGTTAGCTGGCCGGCTCTGTTGTGATTGGTTAACCGCTGATGTCCCGCCCCTTAGCAATATGTTGGATTGCTAGCCAATAGAAGTGCAAGTGTTACATAGTGATGTCAGCCTTTGCGGACCATTTACCTGCACAGAAAACAACACACTCCAGGAGAGGGAAAACCCCAAAAAGCAGAATAGTGCCTCTTAAAGTAGCTCCCTTTTGTTTTATATTTGTATCTTATATGTTTTACTGTCCTTATGCCTTTTAATGCTTGGTGTTATTGTGCAGAAGTAGCCGTTTCAACCTGTCTGAATTCTGTGTATTTTCATGCTTCTTCACC
Source organism: Pseudochaenichthys georgianus (assembly GCF_902827115.2). NCBI lineage: Eukaryota > Metazoa > Chordata > Actinopteri > Perciformes > Channichthyidae > Pseudochaenichthys > Pseudochaenichthys georgianus. The sequence goes on along the minus strand of NC_047505.1, from coordinate 49,677,295 downwards.
TGCTGTTCAGGACCTTTCAGAGATGCTCTGCTTAACGAAGCTCTGTGAGAGGGATAAGGCTCAGCTTGGGATCATGCCACAGAGCACCATCTTTAAAACAACATGTCACTTTTGTCACCTCCCTCTAACTGCCTCCAGCAGCATTTATCTAGACTCTCGGGCTTATCGTGGGTCTGAGTGTTATCGGTGCTGATGGAGGTGCTGCCGTCTGCGTCTCACATGCTGAGAAACCAGCTGGGCCGATCACGTGACTCACAGGGTGAAGATATGAAGAGACACAGCGCCCTCAGCTGGGAGAGAGCAGCAACACCTCTCCTAAACTTTAAGTACATTTGTATTTTGTTTTATTGTCTTACAGTTACTTTATTCCGCTTTGTTTCACAACTTCAATCAAACCACAAACCCATACATTCACGAGAAAAATAATGCCAACAATAACAAATTAATTTCACCTCAGTTCAGTGTCTGGTTTCACAGCCCCCTTCAGGGAGAGAGATCAACGGGCGATTATGTCCCAAAAACTGCAAACAATTACATCAATTGGCCAGATTGTTGAGGAATATTTAACCTGTCCTAACCTCCAGGTAATTTCGGATTGTGTTTAAATATCAAATGAATCTTTAAGATATTTCATGTGATCCTGGTTCTAGATCCGGCAGTGCCTCAGTCAGTAGGGGCTTGGACTGGGAGCCGTAGGGTCGCCGGTTCAAGTCCCCAACCAGACCTAAATATGGAGTGTCTACTTGGAGAGGTCCCAGTTCACCTCCTGCCCTGCCGTGGTGCCCTTGAGCAAGGCACCGGGCGGACACCCCCTTCCCCCCCCCCACTCCCATTGCTCCCCGGGCGCTGTACAATAGCTGCCCACTGCTCCTAGTGCTACACTCCTGGTACTAGGATGGGTTAAAAGCAGAGTACACATTTCGCTGTGTGCTCTGCATGTGAGACCAATAAAGAGGGGTTCATCCCTCCATATTATATTCCCTTTAGGGTTTCACCCATAGACTGTATATATAAATATGTATATATATATTTCACCACATAAATAAAACCACAAACCGAAACTCCCACAAGGATAAACTCCTACAACACCTCAAAGTAGATGTGCACGCCATCATATTAAACAAATTACAAATCAAACATTTCCTTTGTATCGTGTCACTCTCGGGTTTCACAGCACCCTCACCTGGAGGAGAGCAGCAACCGGTGTTTTCATGCACAATTACATGGTTTTAGAACTGCCCAACGATCGAGCATTCTGGGACGCTGAAGTAGGATTTTGCTTCTTCTCACCACTTCCCACCTCCAAGCAATGTTGTATTGCATTTGATTGTTTTTTAAATTAAGCTTTAAAGGTGGGGTAGGTAAGTTTGAGAAACCGGCTCGAGATACACTTGTTATATTCCATGGAATGCTTTCAACATCCCGATAGCAATGAATATCTGAAGTGACATTAAATCCATAAACAATCTCATCAGTGGAAGCCGTGGCGCTGTAAAAAGCACGACCAATCATCTGAGTCGGCCCGGCTAAAGTAACTGGATGGCCTACCTGCCTGTCAGCCTTCCATCGGGGCACAAACTTATCTCGTGCCCTCATTGGTCATGTGCGCGTTCCTGTGTGTATTTTCAAATTCTAGTGCACTCGAGCTGGTTTCTCCAAAATTACCTACTACCCCACCTTTAAGTTTCTTCATGTGATCCAGCTTCGTTTCACCACTTAAAAAGAAAAAAGCCTGTCTTCGTATTATATAATCAAAATTCACTCTGTATCATTTCAACTCACTTTTCCGATCTTGCGGTGGTCTCTGTTCTTGGCCTCCTCCTGAAAGCGTTCCCACTCCTTCAGCATCTTTGAGTCTGGGAAGGAAATCCCATAGATCCTCTGGAGTGTCTCCATGTCGGAGCGGCCCTCCCAGTAGGTGGAGGAGTTCTGTGGAAGAGGAAGGAAATATTAAAGGTCACCTATTATGCTATTTTTAGGCATATATTATGGGTCTCAGATATATAAAAAATATATGAAAAAAGAACATGTCTTTGATGTGTTTTGCTCAAAAAACCAAACAGATCATGCATTTTAGACATCCCTCATATCCCTCTATTCCAGCCCTGTTACTAAAGTGCTGATCTGGGTCCTTAGCTTGAAAGAAAAGAGGAGGGGGAGCTGGTGCCTGCTCAGAATTCTACGAGATACTCAGCTAAATGCTGCCGTGATGAAACAACATATCATGTTCCAAACCACATCAAGGATTATTTCTGAAACAGTATGGAACTCAAATGCTTTTTCTCTCTCAGGTTTACCACAAGATGAGTTCTTTTTTAATTTTTTATTTGGGGTATAGAGCTTTAAAAACAATAAATTAAATTTGATAACAAATAAAAAGGAGAGGGCTGAGCTCATGCGGAACCCGGCAGCTACTGTCTAAACTAAATGCTGCCGTGATGAAACGCCATATCATGGAATATATCCTTATCAAGGATTCTCTCTGAAACAGTATGAAGCTCAAAGGCTTTCTCTCTTGCCGGTTATACCACAAGGTGAGTTCCTTTTTACTTCCTGCTTCTTCACACACATGCTCTCCAGTACAGGTTAGCTCTGAGTGTTAGCGATGCTAATGTAAACACCGACCATATTACGTCCAAAACAGTCGGGCATTGTTTCTGATAGCAACGTTTCTGATTGGGCCGTGGGTCCACATTTCAGATATTACGTCATATCGGATGCAAATCTGGATCAGCTCCGTTGTAGCCCCGTTTTTAGAGATTTGGGTACGGAGGAAAAGAGAGAGGGTTTTATTTTCTGACGCTTTGTGAATTCCCAGACACACCAGACACACATATTTATGTATCAAAGACATAAGGTCCCCTTTAAAGAACAGCTTTACTTTCTGGAGTTATACATTTGAAAATAAGAAACGGATCCTGCGTGTTTCCACTCACCTTGTAGATCTTCATGGCTTTAATCTTGCCTGTGTGTCTCACATGAGGACCTCTGCACAGGTCAATCAGGGGCCCACATCTAACCAGGGTTCATCAAATACACAACAGTGAGTTTTGCAAATTAATCAATCATCTTAAATAAAAACAAATCCAGTAATACTTTTTATAAGAAGCAACGTACCTGTACACTGTAGTTGTGGGGGTGGTGACCTTCTCATTCAGAATGCGACACTTGAATTTGTTGTACTGAAAGACACACAGGTCACATGTTATTGGTCTTGATTTAAAGATTTCAAATGTCAAACAAGCATATAATAATAATAAAATAAGGCAAGACAGTATAAACCAGGCTACGTAAGTGTGGAGTTTTATCCCAACAGGACAATAGCTACTCTTATATTTACAAAACTTTAAAAGACATGTGAATAAAGATGCCATCATTGAAAATCTGAATTCACACAAGCAAAAGGATCTCAGCAGATGACCAATAGCTAAGTTTCTTACAAGACTTCTTGAACCAGGTGAGTGTGTGGCTCGAGAATATTTTTCTTAGTTTATGAAACAGCTCTCTCACCTTAAACATCTTCAGCAGCGTCTCCTTGCTGATTTCCAGCCTCTCAAACGGCTGTTTCTCCTTCACCACGGCCTTACACAAACTCTCCAGGTCCCCAAACTCAGTGCTGGAGACTCCCCTGGAAACAGGAAATACGTTGAGTTCATTACAAGCATCATGTCGCTTCTCTAATCACGAATATTCAGAGGTAGGAAGTAGTGGAGTACAAATACTTCGTTACTGTACTTAAGTACATTTTCTCTGGTATCAGTACTTTATTCCACTACGACTTTTTACTTTTACTTCTTACATGTTGAACCCAAATACCTGTACTTTCTACTTCTTACATGTTGAACTCAAATACCTGTACTTTCTACTTCTCACATGTTGAACCCAAATACCTGTACTTTCTACTTCTCTCATGTTGAACTCAAATACCTGTACTTTCTACTTCTCACATGTTGAACTCAAATACCTGTACTTTCTACTTCTCTCATTTCCCAAACAGCTGGTTCCTTTAGTCTGAATGTGTGTTTGGTGTGTGATCATTATTATTTAGAGTCATTGCGTGCCTATTGATTTGAACACGATCCGTGTATCCATCACTTCCTGGTCTTCTCTAAAGAAGAGGGACCAATGGAAACGTTGTCATGTTGCCGTTGTTCAGCATGGAAACATTCATTAGCTAACAATGACATTATTGTTCTATTAATATAAAGGGAGGTCAGGTACTCTTTAAAGCAGCTGCTAGGTATGGGTACTTTTTACTTAAGTACATTTCAAAGCCCATACTTCTTTACTTTGACTTGAGTAAAGAAGTACTCCTACTTTCACCAGAGTATTTTAAAACACGAGTATCTGTGCTTCTACTTGAGTAAAGGATGTGTGTGCTTTTGCCATCTCTGCTAATATTGCACTGAAAAACAGTGAAATATCTATACATTAAAGGTGGGGTAGGTAATTTTGGAGAAACCAGCTCGAGTGCGCTAGAATTTGAAAATACACAGCCGGAAGAAATCTGCCACTTCCTCACAGAGCCCCTCCTCCAACACACACAAACGCGCACATGACCAATGAGGGCACGAGGTAAGTTTGTGCACAGATGGAAGGCGGACAGGCAGGTAGGCCATCCAGTTACTTTAGCCGGGCCGGCTCACATGATTGGTCGTGCTTTTTACAGTATTACGGCTTCCACGGATGACATTTTTTGTCAAAGCACTTAAGATATTCATTGCTATCGGGATGTTAAGAGCATTCCATGGAATATAACAAAAAGTGTATCTCGAGCCGGTTTCTCAAACTTACCTACCCCACCTTTAATAACACTGGATGTATAAATAATTAGTACTATTTTTGGACTGTAATCCATGTCTGAACACATAGTGAAAATACTGGCTCACTTCTGTCCATCCAGGAACATGTCGTAGTAGAAACCGTTCTCAATGGGGGGTCCGTAACACAAACAGCCTCCATAGAAGTTCTCCATCGCCTCCCCCAGGATGTGAGCACTGGAGTGCCAATACACCTAGAATAACACCGGATGAAAATGTATATATTACTTATTGACAGATAAACAAACCATTATGATGTTTGGACGCTGTGGCTTTGACCGTTTTCTTATACATCAGACATTATATGTATCGTAATAATAAGTTGAAAAGTAAATGATAATGAATGAAGTCAATAAAAAGATTTTCCAATGCAAAACTAGATTTACAGAACACAGATATTGCTCGATAACTGAATTCATCTGTTTTAGTGCAGGGTTACGTAAGGGGTGTCTAAAGTCAAAGATGAATTTTGATTGGGCCAAATTTGACCCTGAGTCACCCAAAACAATTCTGCTGGGTCTCCCCAGACCCCAACACCAAATTATACACTTTTTTTTGTAGAGACCTTAAGACTTGGCTAAAATGGTCAAAGTCAGTTCTGTAGTGCTTATATAGCTGCTGTGGAGGATATCATGAAGCCTTGTTCTGATAAAACAACCTAGAGTGTAGTTATTATATAATCTTAACTTGAAACGGGTGACGGGAGACCCAAACACAACATAAGGGTTGAGGAACATTTTTCTTTAAATCATAAAAGCTGTGCAGCATTCAAACGTGAATGTCTTGAGAAGAGTTAGTTCCGCCGACATTTTTTGATTGGATTATAGTGGTTGTGGTTTTTTGGTATTATTTCTGACGCAGGCTATCATACGGTACATTAGAATAGCTGCCCATGTAAGTAAGTAAGCCCTGGTGAAGTGTTAACATGTCTTTTATTAAATGCATTGTTTGTACTCACAGCCTGAGCGTCCTCGTTGTCGAAGCGTAGGATCTCCAGAGAGCAGTCGTGCTCCAGCGGGCGGTCCAGGTCCCAAAGCTCTCCGTTCACACGAGAAATCACAGCGTTGTCGGCCAGGCCCTGGCTGGAAGAGAGAGAGGGTTTCCTCAGAGATGCTGGGTCCACATTTGTGATTCTCATCATCATTACAATAAAAAAGATGATCAGGCCTCATCGCCAATATCTTTCTAATTTATTTTCTGAAATGTGGCCTTGAGAAAAGTCGAAGTCAGTTTCATGAAGTGTTCTTACTTGTTAAGCCCCGAGCCTTTTTCAGGTCTCAGGCTCGAAAATGACATTCCCAGAACAAATGACCATATCTTCACTTCTAAAAGGGTTAGATTAATAATCTTTTTTCTCAAAGTAATGGTAAACCTGTGAGTTGGATGTAGAAAAGTCAGAATCAACATAGATGTTTCTATTTTAAGGTAAATTCAGATTGAACATAGTAAAAAAAAAAAAATTATAGTGTCCGTCCAAAAAAAAAAAATTACTTATAGTGAAACCACCCTTGGATGATGGGATAGTAGACTAAAAGCTTTAGGAATCCAAACTACAACATATAATAAGTACCCTGTATCAAGATTGATGCAAAACAAGTGAAATTTGACCTTTTTAAAGAGATTTAGAAAAAAAAACACTTCTGGGGTCATTTGGGTGGATTTGACCTATCTCTGGCCCCCCCTTGCTCGATTTTGCTGATTGACATCTCTTTCTAACCGTCAGAGCCAATGGAATCGAGGGGAACTCCCACATACTCCTTATTTGGTCATGTGTGTGTGTGTGAGACTGCCGCATAGCCAAGACCGGAAGCTGCGATAACTCTCGTGGCTACCATTAGCAGCTAACTTTTACATTACATTACATTACATTGCATTTAGCTGACGCTTTTATCCAAAGCGACTTACAATAAGTACATTCGACCAGGAAGACACAACCTTGAAGAAAACAGAATCATATAAGAACATCAGGTTTCAAAGAGCCAATCGTTTCAAGTGCTACTCAACTGGCTTTAGATAAGCCAGTCCTTTATTAGTATATAAGTGCTCTGTTAGCAGTTCTTTGTTAGTCATTCTATCGCTCGAAGTGGAGTCGAAAGAGATGAGTTTTCAGTCTGCGCCGGAAGGTGTGTAAGCTTCCTGCGGTCCTGATTTCAATGGAGAGCTCATTCCACCATTTAGGAGCCAGGATAGCAAATCCACGTGTTTTAGGGTTAGGGTTACTAACCCTTTACTCTCTGATTTTTACATAAAAATGAAATTATAGATTATAAATTAAAAAAATAATTTCCCAGAAACATTATCAACCTATGGATTAACCGATTCAGCCGCGTTTTTCTCGTTTTAATGCCATTGAACAAGTCTTTTGAACAGCTACGGTGAGACGATCTCCTGTAAAAGCTCCGTAAAGGTACGTGTTGTGATGTCTGTGTTTGCTTCCCCTGTCGCGAGTCCGGATCACTCAGTGATGATACTATATACCTAAATAATCTGTGGAACCTCAGCTTTAATCGGATATCTTGTATGTGCAGCTACGATAAGTAATAAGGGTACTTTTATCTTGACTTCTGTGCCAAAGTGCGTTAGCATTTTTCGCTAAGGGGTCATTTAAATGCTTCTTATGAGACTTGTGTTTTGTTTTGGTAAAAATGGTTTATATCGTCAGTTAGCTGAGATTATTCCCGTTAATCTGGTACAACACATTAATAGGTTCTTAAATATTAAGATCCCTTGAGACACAGTGTCGTGAAAAAAAAAACATAAGTACCCGCCAGCGGGGACGTTGGGGCTAAACAACAAAATGGGTTGTACCTTTGTAGATATAATAATGGATCTTATTGTCTAGACCAGCGGTTCCCAACCTTTTTCAACTCAGGGCCCACTTAAGAATCAAAAATGTTTTCGCGGCCCACATTCAACCATAAACAATACGGAGGCTAAATAAAGTTTGGTCAGTTCAGAATATGTGACACGTTGTAAATCCAGTAGAACAGACCGCTGTCAACGACTGTAATGCCCGTTGCTAAGGAGGATCAAGAAAGAGAAAGGAAAAGAGTTTCAAATAAAAAATTATCTTAATAATGAAAATGTTTCCACACAAATCCTAATGTTTTACTAATTATTTGGCTGCAAATATTGAATTTACATTTACACCCTTTAATATTTTATTTGGGCTTTTAGATGAAGACCGCACACAGTTAATAAATACGACTATTCTTCTGGCTAAAATACATATTTTTAAAAGTCAATCAAGGAGTAATCTTAATTTAAGGTGTTTGAAGAGTAGATTAAAAATACAATTTCTTTTGGAAAAAATGATTGCCCCAAAACATCAAAGGGTGGGTGGGTATCAGCCACCTGGGTGAGATTAAAACTGCTCATCTGACTCAAGGTAATGGATGTTACATTAGTGCTGGATATAGAAGACAATGTGATAAGTGCTGGTTAATAGCTATCCATGTTTGTGTCTTTAGCCTGTACAAAAAAAAAAGATTATTTGGCGGCCCACTGGTTGGCAACCGCTGGTCTAGACTAAATAATAAATTAATTAATTGATAATAAAGAAATGTAAAATAATATTAACAAATACGATAAAAGGAAAAAAGTATTATTGTATTTAAATGTATATAATAAAGCTGAGAAAGTGAAGAAAGCACAACAACGAACTATTATGCAAAAAGTTGGCAGCAAAAAAGTGAATAAGTGTGCTCTTGAGTGTGCGTCTGTTCTTAAGAATAAATCCCAAATCAGAAAAAATGTATGACGTGAACATCTTTGTATAAATTGTATAAATGGGTTCATGAACAAATGTATTCTTAAGAACGGTTGATACATGAAATGCTGGTGAGAAAAATCACGTCAAAGAGACTCAAGTTTCCTTCTAAGATGTCTGCTTGTATAATTTGATTAATTATTATACTGGTCATATTGGCAGTCACTAATTTAAGCTACAATGAGTGGGTATGTCTCTGTTTAATTAAGCACTGACCTGATGTTACAGGCCAGCTGGTACGGGGTGCTGACCCAGGCTCTTGCCTCCACCTTTCCTCCGTCAGGCAGCTCCACACTGATTGGTTTACTGTTCTTCGCTCTCTCCTCCAGCAGAGCATCACTCTCCCTCTTCAGCTGCTCGTACAGACCGAGGCGCTCTGCAACGAATCCTGGCAACGACTTCTGCTGCAGCGGAGAATCAACAATCAATCACCATCGAGAGAACGCTTTGGTAATCTAATTTAGAAAAAGATCAGAGCGTTGCACCTTGTTGCCACATCTAACTAGAATATTCACATTTTAATTCCTATGTTTTGATAAAGGCAGGGACAATGGTGAGTGGCACTTTTCTTTCTTCCAAAGTAACAGGCACAGAAATCCAACAATAAAAGGCTCTTACATGCATTTGTCAGTGATAAAAAAGAATATAATAATTGTCTTAATTAAAATAACAATCCAGAATTAGAACAATAACTTTTGGTACCTTTAGCACATTTTTGGTAAATCCCAAAGATATTGAAATGACTGTTATTTTGTATATATTGATTGCTGTGCTTTTATTTACGTCTTAATGTGTGCATATGTATACATGTGTCTGTTGATTGTGTATAGGATATACATATTTGTATTTTTGTATTCGGCATTGTAGGAAACGGTATTTCGATCTCTCCAGACCAGAGCGTTGCACCTTGTTTCCCCATCCTATGACAATATTCAGATTATAATTCCTATTTTCCGATAAAGGCAGGGACTATGGTGAATACAATCTTTGTGATAAGCTGACATGTAATTATTTGTGTCCCTATTGATATGGTGTTTGAACAGAGGAGTGCATCTTGTTTTAATCACCTCTCTTACGCCTCCCTTTGCTTGACCCTTGTCCGGCTTCTTCTCCTTCTTGTTGTTCCCGTCACATGATTTGGTATCCACGGTTACCACCTGTCAACAAACACAGAGGCGTGTGTGTTAATTCAGAGATGGAAAGTGTTAGAAAAATATCACTGGCTTGTTCTTCAATATCAGGACACATGTATTTATTATCCTTGCAAGAATGGAAGTAGGCATCACATCCAAAGCTGCATGGGACAAATAGTAGTCTCCCAGAAGAGTGTCCTTGACGGGGACAAGAGGGAGTTACAGTCACAAGATGCAGGAATACCGGTTCAAAGCAGTGTTTAGTTCAGATTAGCTAAGGCCTGCGTAAACAATAATCATGCTTGTCATATGTCTATCTCCGTGAATCCTCATTAATCACATAGCTATCATATGCCTAAAACAGTCCTGATGCTCTTCTAGGTAATCATACATCCTGTCATGTACACAGCTACAGTTGGGATACCTTTGTTGTCATGTGTACTCTGATATTGGAAGAACACATTCAGTATTTTCCCAACATAAAGTCACTTCTTTGATACTGCACTGAGTAAAAATAGGGGAGAGAGAACATGCAACAAAGGTCCCAAACCAGGAATCAAACCGGGATGTTATGTATTGCATGAATTTGTAACTGGTTACTTTTAACATAAAAAAACATATATACACTTCTATCTTAGCATTGCTAAAATTATCTAAATCTGGCTCTAGATTGAAAACTCCAACATAAAAGGCTCTTACATGCATTTGTCAGTGAAAAAAAAGACTATAATAATTGTTTTTGATTAAAATAACAATCCAGAATTAGAACAATAACTTTTAGCATATTTTTACAGAAGTGGATTTTTTTGTTGGCATAAGTGATAATAACACCGTGTACAAATACTTCATTACAAATACAAGTCCTCATAAGAAGTTAAAGGGTGTGTATTCTTCAGAAAAGCCCATTTCAGAATAATATGTGTAATATTATAACTCTTATTATAAGTTATTATAATAACTTATTATAACTCTCTTGGAGTTTCCAGCTGGTAAGGAGGAGTACAACAAATTAAATTGTGAATAAACATGTAATATTTATTTCTACTTTCACGCTATATATATATTCACTATTCACTCTGTTGTTTAATAGAATTGCAGCAAGATTGCATCACTATTACTGCTGAGTCACATTATTATTAATATAGCTGTGGCGTATTTAAACCATGCACACAGTGTCACTGAGTGTGGAAGCTATTTCTGGAAATGAGAGGGTATAGTTTCTCATTCTGGCTTCACTCAACAGAGGCCCACTACTCATAAAGCTGCAGCACCACCACCACGAATAATAATATCACACGATTAAACTGGGAATTCAGAATCAGAAACGGCTATCTGTGTTTTAAGTGTTGATTTACTTTCATGTATGCACCACGACACCTAGTCAAATTCCTCGTACGTGTAAAACCAACCTGGTAATAAACCTGTTTCTGATTCTTATTACCAGGTAGCCACATACGAGGAATTTGACTTGATGTCATGGTGCATACATAAAAAGTCAAACAAAACAACAAAGATGGAGAACTATTATAAGAAAACTGTAAAGAAGTGGAATTCTTTGCCGAATGATTTTAAGGGCTGTAAGACTGTTATGTTTAAGAAAATGTATAAAGAAAGCATATTTAGACAGTATCAAGTTGACTTTTGATTGTGTTTATTCTCTTGGAATAAAATCACACTGTACATTTTACATTTATATATTCAGTTTAATATTTAATATTCCATCCGTCATATATAATACCTTGCTTTATATCTTGTTAATTTGTAAATTCAACATGTGTTCCGTGTTGTCTTTTCTGTCTCCCTGCTGTGCACCTGGTCTGCCCCTGGCTCCGCCTCTGCCCAGGTGTTCCCAATGACACTCAGCCTTTTATAAGGAGAAACTGGAGGAGAAGGAGGTCGCCTATCCTAGTAGAATTGGGAGGGATGAAACCCTCTTTAATGGTCACATGCAGAGCACACAGTGAAATGTGGCCTCTGCATTTAACCCACCCTAGTACCAGGAGTCTATAGTACTAGGAACATGCCGAAAGACTCTTAGGATGATCTCTCTGCTGCTTGTGAGCTATTGACCCCATTACCACTGGTAATTTGATGTGTAGCCTGGAGGACCTGGTAGTCAAGTTTTCGTGGCTTTATTTTGTTTCCCATAGGGTTTTGGTTTGATTTCTGGTTAGGGGAGGGAAGCTCTGGGTCCAACGGCCCGTGGTGTAGCTGGCTCGGGCCCCTTCCTTCTTTTAGTTTCTTTTGGCCAGTCCTCCAGACCTCGTTCGTTTGTCGGGTGGCATGTGTGAGTAGCGGCTGTCGGCTACATTAAATAAATGATCGCTACTAAGTAGGCCTACTGTTTATTTTTTTATTTATTTTTTTCTGTTATGTTGCGGGTCTCCCCACGAGCTACTACCACGGAGTAAAGGGCGGGTCGTAACATATTTTCTACTTTCTTGTTTATTTCTTGTCTTTTAATTTGCATTGTACAATGCCAATTGTCTTTTTATGCTGCTGCAACACAAACATTTTCCAAATTGGCATCAATAAATTACTATCTTATCTTATGTGTGGAATAAATAAATAATAACATTAAAAATAATTTAAAAATATAGTAAATTGCAGTATTTACAATTATGTCATTACTACCTTTTTCTCAGCCCGGTTGTTAGTCTCCTTGTTGGTGTTTTTCTCAGCCCGGTTGTTTATGTTCTGCTTCTCCTTGTTGTTGTTTTGCTCCTTGTTGGTGTGTTTCTCCGGAGTTCCCCCCCCCTTCTCTTGTTTCTGCAGCTCCTCCTTCAGAGCCCTCCGGAGGTGCAGTAGCCGGTACCGGAGCTTCTCATTCTCCGTCCTCAGGCTCTCCAGCTCCGGGGTAACCTTCGCACCAACACCGGCATCCAGACCCTGACTCAGTCCGTCCCTAAGAGAGGATATTTCTCCCGAGAGGAGCCGTATCTGCTCCTCCTGAGCAGCCAAACGTGCGGCCATGCACTCCGCCATCTTTAAATGACCACCCTTTAAGGTGACAGCTGACTTCCGGTGACGTTGTGTCAAGATTCAAGCAACGATTTGGACTTGATATTGAATATTCCTGAACATGTTCTAATCTACAAGAAGAGACTATTGGCCATTTATTTTATGAATTATTGTATAGTATAATATTGTGGTATGGTGGATAATGTTTTATTAGGAAAAAGACGGGACAAAAGGTTCAACTCTCCAGGACAAAGACATGCTTATGTACTTCAGGGAAGATAGTATGGATGCAGATTGTGGCTTTTTTGTGCAGTTAATTGTATTTTTAGGGACATTTCATATCCATAAAAATAGATGGGCTGACTGACTCCATACCACATCTTGTACATTTCTATCAAGAATTTAAACAATATACACTATTAAAAACATTAGGAATAAGAAGGCAATCAAAACAAATTAGATATTTAAAAAATATTTAATCTGAAGTATCAAAATGTATTTATTTCCATTTTTCTTTATTTACTGTGTGTAATGTCTTGTTGCTTTGTATGTCTGCCCCTGGACTTTGTCTGTTGTATATCAAATGTATGATGTGCATGTATGACAATTGAATAGATGAAAACGATTCAAGATTCAAGGCTTTTATTGTCATTCGTACATAGCTACAGTGTAGTTATGTAGATGAAAATCTTAGGTCACAGGCTCCTCCAACAGAGCAACACAATAAAACAGATAAAATAGTCCAAGTAAAAACAATAAAAGTTGTGCCATAAGAGTCTCTATACAAGTGATAAATAATTTGTAAATTGTACAACCAAGCATGGTTTGTTGTTCATTTTAGTTTCCACATCCCAACCAAAATCAGATAAAACTACCATCAAATATTACACAACCTTTATGCAAGATGTGAAAGAATAATTAATCTTTTTGGTGGCCTATATATTGTATTACATTTTCGAAATATTTTGTTTTTGTTCACACATTTTTATTTATGTTTTACACTTCCCCTATTGGTTTATGTTAATACATCATTTGTTAAGGTATACAGACTTTTGCATTAAAGTTTATGAAAAAAGAAAACCGAATGTTCTTAATTTTGGGCATTATTCTTAATGGTTATTTTTGTAATTGTTGAAGATTGAGATGCTGTTGATGTGCTGCCTACCCTAACCACTGAGCCACTATCTACATGGTTACTGAGGCATGACCCTTTTATTTTTTTCCCTCGGCCCCTTACCGATGGATACAAAATCTCTATCTATCTCTCCCTATCTCTACCTATCTATCCCTCTATATATATATATATATATATATCAATCTCTCTCTCTCTCTATCTATCTATCATGACATGAAAACTCACAAAGATAATAAAGGAAAAGAAAACATAAAATGTCCTTCGTTTGTGTATCTTTCTTAAACTACGTCCCTTTTTTAAAATTGTATTTTTTGTAATTGTTATTTTTAATTTGTATTTTTTCCCCATAATTCTTAGTAGAGTATTTAAAATGAATTATTTAATTTATTTTTTCTCACTGTTTTCTCCTTTTGTTGTTATTAAAACATTCTTTATTAATCTATTGTATAAAAAAATTATATTCAAATAAAATAAAAAGTTTAAATACAGGAATAAATACATTTCAGAATAAATAAATAATAATTATAATTAGATTTGTCTACTACCAAAAAAATATGTTTATTGTCTGCAGGGCTTATTAAATAATAATTAAAATAATGAAATAAAATAAGAATTAAAATTACAAAAATAACAATTATTTAAAATAGTAAATACAAAAATAAAAATAAAATGATAATATAATACAATCATAAAAACTAACTTGAAAAATAATATATAAAGATATTTAATATGAAAAAAAAATTTGTATATAAAACTTGAAAATAATATTGAATTAAAAAGTGTTTTGCATTAAAAAAGCAAAATAACAATTACAGTTTTTTTGTTGTAAATTGGGACAAAGATTTCTGTTTGCTGCTTTAAGAAAGAAACATACACAGAGGTACAGGACATTTTTGTGTTTTCATTTCCTTTATAATCTTTGTGAGTTTTCGTGTTTTGAAAGATTATCATTATTCTGACTTTGATTTCAGATAATAATAATAATAATAATAATAATAATAATAATGATAATAATGATAATTCCTTCTATTTAGAGGCGCCTTCCGTGAGACGGTCCGATCCAGAAACACTTAAATAAGGTAAGGATTTGAAATGGTGTTGTTTTAAAGGTGAATTAGTTTTTTTCGTGTACATTTAGTGTCAAGATAGATTACTAATTTACTGCCTGTCTGAGAGGGGTCTGCCTGCAGACCTCCACTCTCAGGACAGTTCCGGTGCAGACCTCCACTCTCAGGACACCTCCACTGTCAGTACAGGAAGTGCACGCTAAGAATTCCAAAATAAAATCACCACTATCAGTACAGTGCCACTTTCCAAACAGGAAATGCACGCAAATACAAAAATAAAATCGGATCGTGACGGATCGTGACACTTAATATAATACATATGTATATATGTATATATATATATATATGTATATGTATATATATATATATATATATATATAGATAGATAGATATATACGGACATCTTGTATTGTAGTTACTATCAGTACAGCCGCAACGCCACTTTCAGAACAGGAAATGCACGCAAATACAAAATAAAATCGTACTGACACTTATTATATACATAAAGTATATATAGTTATATATAAAAATAGGGACACCTTGTATTGTTTACTCTCAGTACAGCACCACTTTCCGAACAGGAAATGCACGCTAATACAACACAACATAGCACTGACACTTATTATCTATATATATATATATCTATATAGATATATATATATATTTATTTATATATATATAAATACGACATCTTGTATTTTAGTTACACCCGCTAGACAACAGTGGAAGGTTCGAGAAACAACCGTGTTTGCCGGGTGCACCGCGGCGGAGGTGGAGCCTCCGCTGCGGGACCCCTGGACGGTGCGTCTTGGTCACGCTTCATATCGGCCGGCGCGGAGGCCCTCCGACAGTGGGTCGCGTTTGCCATTCACCGGGTGAAATAACCTACAAAATAATAAAACCGGGGAAAAGTGGAAAAAAGTGTCCGAAAATAGGCACTCGTGAGGAGGGCAGAGTCCCCTGTCAACTCCCGTTACATATCTCCATGGTGTCATTTGAGCGAAAAACCTTTACGAGAACCAGGCTGGGGGGGTCAAAAAGGCTTGATCAAGGCCGACCCAAAGTGCACGGTGGTCGGACTCATCACCTCCGTGATGAGTCTCCATTGTGATTTGAAAACTTCCATCAAACGAGTCCTTCGGTGGGCGGGGGAAAAAAGCGGAATCGTCACTTCCTGTACTGACAGTGGAGGTGTCCTGAGAGTGGAGGTTTGCACCGGAACTGTCCTGAGAGTGGAGGTCTGCAGGCAGGCTCCCATGGCCTGTCTTAGTATTTGGCTATATGTAAGCAAATATGAGCCGCGTGTTTGCTACTTTTTTAAAGGCTTGCGTAGGTGGGGTAGGTAAGTTTCAGAAACCCGGCTCGAGTGCACTAAAATTTGAAAGTACACAGCCGAAAAGAATCCGCCCCTTCCTTCAGACTTCCTTACAGAGCACCTCCTCCAACACACATGAACGCGCAATGCACGCGCAATGCACGCGCAATGCACGCGCAATGAGGGCACGAGATACATTTGTGCGTGCACGAGATGGAAGGCTGACAGACAGGGCGGCAATACTGTAACAAGTACAACCGTAGTACAAAAGTAGCCGCCCGGCTAAACGGATTGGTTGTACTTTTTACAGTATTACGGCTTCCACAGATGACGTTTTTTTATGGATTTTTTGTCAAAGCACTTCAGATATTCATTGCTATCGGGATGTTAAGAGCATTCCATGGAATATAACAAAAAGTGTATCTCGAGCCGGTTTCTGAAACTTACCTACCCCCAGATCATTTTCATACATGCAAAGGGCTAACTTTGTTGTTTCTATTTGACTAGTGAAAAGTTGAAATTGTTGCATATGTAATATTGGTTTAACATAAGGTCTTTGTATAGGGCTATGGGTTAGGAAGTATATATATATCAGGGTTTCCGTTAGCCGGTAATTACCGGTTTTTAGCTGGTAACATTTATTAAAAACCGGTAAATTCAATTCGGCCGATATTCACTCTTAATAGTTTGATCGGTGCTCTCTATAAAGGCCGATCAGGAGAGCTGGATCTGATCGATATGGACATAAACGCGAGTGAAGTTTAACCAGACGCGAGAGAGAGATCAGATCAGCTGCTGAGTCTGACCGAGACACGCAGCTCTGCATGATCACCTGAAGCCCCGCCCTCTGTTTAGCGGGCTGCAGGAGCTGCATGAGAAACTGACGTGCTGTCAGGAGAGAGAGGAAAAGAGAGGATCCGTTTCTCCCGTGTTATTATTCAAATGTAATGTAAAGTTTTGCATAATGTACGTTATCTACTACAAGTTTGTTTGAATGTAATAATTATGTTGTTTGTTGTTTGTGGAATCATTTATTGAAAAATGAATCTGAATTTTTCGATCTGTTACGATTATAAACTGAAGCAATATAGAAATGAGCCCCGTGAACTGAGTTTTAAACTGAAGCATATCTGCTCATAGTCCGGTAATTACCTGCTAACGGAAACTATGCTACACAACTCTTATTATTATTGAAATATGACCGGTAAGTTTCAAATTTGTCCGGTAAAATAAATTCTGCCCGGACATTTGACCGGCGAGAAAAAAATCCTAGCGGAAATCCTGATATATATATATATATATATATATATCTGTTGAGGAGAAAACGTTTAGGAACACACACACACAGACAGGGAGATCAAATTGAGGAGAAGGAAGTGTACATTTCAAGTCCTGGGGCGCAGGGGCGGTTATAGGGGGGGCCATGGGGGCCAGTGCCCCCCTAACACTGACCTCTGACCCCCCTGTGGCCCCCTTAACAATGACAAGGTTTTTTTTTAGTTTTTTTTTTTAAATGTATATTTTCTGGTACTCGGTTTGCCAAAAACCGCAGGATTTAGTTTAGTTTAGTTAATGTGAGATTGTGCAGACACCCTTATGTAAAGTAGAGATGTAACTGTTCATTGCCTTTATTTTTATATAAATATGGTGTTAGTGCAAACATTGCACTATAACTTAAGCTGAAGCTAACAGTAATAACTATAAGATCTATCTGAAATAAAGTGTACTGAAACAAATACCAATAACTGTATTGCATTGTTTTCTTATGCGCAATTACTTCATACCGTCTAGTTCTCTTTTTTGTCCTGCATTTATTGTGCCCCCCTCAGAAAATAACTGGCCCCCCCAGTCAAATTGGTCTAGAACCGCCACTGCTGGGGCGGCAGAGCCTTCTCCGTTGCTGCACCCACCCTCTGGAACTCACTACCCCAATCCATCAGAGATTCTTCCTCCCTCACAGCATTCAAAACATCACTCAAACCCCACCTGTTCAACACTGCATTCAACCGCTGACCCCCCCCCTATATTCTGTTTTGTTTATCTCTTTTTGTATTTTTTTAATTTTTTTTGTCTTTTTTAATTCTCTGTCAAAGCGTCTTTGGGTTTCCAGAAAAGCGCTATATAAATCCCATGTAATATTATTATTATTATTATTACATTTGACAACGCATTATATGTATTTGGTGACTGAAATGCAAATTAGTGTGAGTGGCCTTTGGAATAAAAACAAGGTAGTTGTTGATTCAAGCATTCGAATATGTGGGAACCGCTGATCAAAATCAGTCGGTTGTCGCAACGGCTTTCAGAATATTAAAAGATATACTATATATATATATATCTGACTGAAATTCCTTTACATTTACAATGTGTCAGAAAACACACATCTTTTCAAATATCGAAACCTTTCCATGACTGAAATTATATTTTGAATAACCATTTCCTTGCAATTTTGCTGGAAAAAGTAAAAGATGATTATGACTATAATTATGGCCAAAATGACAATACTAATGATTTTTTATCAAAGTTGAGATCCTAATTATTTATCAAATGTATTAATTGGTGTAAGTGACAATATATTTTATAGCACTTCTGGTTTATCCCACTGCTCCGAGAGTCTAGGAACTGATATGGATTGTATTGAAAAGGCATAGTTTAGAAACAAATTCTGAGATCGACCCTCAGTCCACCAGGAAATGTCCCGATTCTTCAGATGCCCAGTCTCATCTGTCTCTGGACCTGGGAACTAATTTCTACCCGGTCGACAGTTCCCCAGGTGAAGCCTGAGCACACCTTGACTGTGCAGCCGCAACAACAGGTCAAACTCATCCGGCATGTAGTGGACAGTCCATATACCTTGTTTATCATCGTAATAGTGGTTTTTCACGGCATTGAGTTCCAATGGATGATTACTGAAGGGCCAGAAACCGTACAGATGCACGTTGGCACAGTGTTCCAGCGCTATGTTAACCATCAGTAAGCCGCTGCTGAGTTGGCCTCTGGTTAGGCCTCTGGAGCGCCAGAAGTCTTTCAGACTCCGTAAGTAATCAGGGTTGAAGAACATGGGCTGAATGGGACTTTCAAAGTCCCTAATGCTGTATACTGCCCTCATGCATACCGGAGTATTGCCTGCATAGGAGAAGGGGGAAAGAACCATCATGGATTTTCCGTAGCTATGTAGACTCTCCACAAATGGACGGCGTGGCCCCATTAGATCTCCATACCTGAAAATAAAAAGATGTCAAGCAACAACACCAAGGGAACACTCTATTGGTGCAGTGAGACGCATTTATTTACTCACTCCTTCAGCAAAATGCTTGGGTTGGCTGTCACGATGTCAGTCTTGGTGCCCACGTGTCTCTCATAGCCTTTTCCCAAAGAAGGCAGGTTGCACCTGAAAGGCATAACAGACGAGTCAGAAATTATTATTTAGAAGTATTCTGTGGATTTATGTCGCCATCAGCCTTTCAGTCCTCTGACCTTGACAGCTTTCTCACCTGATAACTAACTGAGCCGAATCGATCATCTCTCCACAGCTGCTGTTTGCCAGAATCCCTGAGTTCCCAACAACAGCACACGTTTCCCATTTTTTTTTTGGAAATGGATTCTCCTGGAAATAAAACCAATGAAAAAATGTATTACAGAACAATAACATGCATATGATTATATGATGTTTGTGAATGAGCAAGAGCCGTGGGGATCCATGTCTGGATCTTGTTTGCAAATCCCCTACAACAGTATCAACATGTGTTGTGTGAGTATTTATTTAATGTACAATTGAAGTGTTTGAGTTGCGTTATTGATTTCCTACATTCTTTTACGATTGTAAACGTACTGAAACAGCGCACAATTCACAAAAATGACTGATTATAGTGTATCTGAGATCAAAATCAGAGAGTTTGAAGCTGCGGTTTGAGCTAGGGCGCAGGTAGTAGGGGGGTTGGAAGTGTGCAAGGGGCCATTGGGCCCCCAACTTTATGCCCCTTGGCCGGATTTGGCATCGCAGCTGATCTCACACAGGGAAATGTAGCCTCTGTATTCAAACCATCCCAGTATCAGGAGCAGTCGGCTGTATCCTGGAACCTGAAACTTACTCTTAATCTGTGACTGCTTTTTTCTGAACTATTCCGGTTAGTCCTGACAAAGTTGTTGTCTCCATGGATCAGACAGTTGATATCAAAATGAATGCAAACTTTGTAGACTGGTGTTGTCCTAGAAAGGGTACTGGATGCTCTTTTTTTTCTCGTGTGAAGCCAGTTACAAATTTGAGAATGAATGAAAATCAAAAGTACCAATTTTCTAATAACTAGAATTATTTCACATTTACAAATGTGCAATTATATCATTAAAAGCAGGTCATGCTGTATATTGAAATAAGATTGTTGTTGTTTTTTTGAACATTCGTCAGATTAAGAGGTCCTCACTTCAAATCTTAGTTTTTTTATAGAAAATCATAATTCTGTGTGTGTGCGTGCATGTGTGGTGTGTGGTGTGTGGTGTGGTGTGTGTGTGTGTGTGTGTGTGTGTGTGTGTGTGTGTGTGTGTGTGTGTGTGTGTGTGTGTGTGTGTGTGTGTGTGTGTGTGTGTGTGTGTGTGTGTGTGTGTGTGTGTGTGTGTGTGTGTGTGTGTTTGAAAAGGTGGTCATCAGTGGTCGTTTGGATCAACCAGTCACCATGTAACTAAACACATACTTTATCATCTCTGAGCCCTTTAATGAACAATAAAGACAACAAGCACAAGATGCTGTGATACAATGAATGAATGAAAAACGACATACCTTTATGAAGGTGCTGAAAATCTCTGGAGTCACCTTGAGGGTCTTCTTTTTCTTTTCCCTAGCGTACACAATAGTTGATCCCACTGGAGTGTTGGCCTGGGTAATGATGGCCCTGTCAAATCCCTGGCACTGACTTCTCAGTTGAGAGCTGGGGTAACACAAGGACTTTGTTGAACAGAAAGCTAACACAGTTTGTACAGTATATAAAACGTATTTTCTTTCTTAAAAGGATTTTTATTCCATAATCATCAAGGTGAGTTAAAGTTAAAGTTATCTTCTGGTGAAGTCCCTCTGTTTTACCAAACTCTCTAACTCATTATATAAGAAAGCCAATGGATTCAGTTGCAAATTGTTGAATGAAATCGCTTCTTTTAACTTTTAAGACCTACTCACTGAATAGTCCCAAACTGTGACAATGTTTAGCGTTTATACAATTGCTGACTGCAGGCCCGCCCTTCCTTACACGCAGATCAGGTGTCTGCGAGGGGCCTCACCTCGCGGAGGGGGCCTCACCTCGCGGAGGGGGCCTCACCTCGCGGAGGGGGCCTCATCTTATTCGCAAATCCGGTGCAATTAAGCGCGCCACAGTTTAGCCGGCGCTCCACTAGCACCCCGGCAGGCCGTCGGCGGCGCTCGCGATACAGAGGGCCTCATCACATAACTTTGCGTGGTTCCACAAGTTGGCTGACTGTATGTCTTCCCCTGAGAAACAGCTAATCTTTGCCTGAATGGAATTATTAATGCAATTCTGGCCAAAACCTTTTAAACAAAATGTAATCAAATACAATTACCTGAGGTTTCTGTAAATATCTTCTTGCTTCTTCCAAGTTTTTGAGTAGCGTTCTCTTACTTTTTCAATGAGCGCCCTGTCACACACACACACACACACACACACACACACACACACACACACACACACACACACACACACACACACACACACACACACACACACACAGTATTTGACCCCTTGTGATAGATCTGATGAAGGCATTAACAGAAAGGTCGGTGGTTGCTCTCACCTGCATCCGTTGCAAAGGTCAGAGGGCCAAGGGGGGATTCTCTTGGGTGAAGGTGGTCTACTTGGGTAAAGATGGCTGTGCAGCAAACAAGAGAGAAACCGGACAGCACATTCATTTATACATCGTGCACACCAAAAGGCAAATGAGCTCTATGATGGCAGGTGTGGTTTATCTAAAACAACAATTAAACAAAAGTCCACAAATACTGTAATGCAAAACCCAAATCATCATGTTCAGCACCGCATGTATAAGAAACCTCTTCACATTAAAAAAAACATTGCATTAAGTAAGAAAAAACGAATACATTTTGGATTAATTTACCAAACATTCAAAAAAAATCTTACTCAGGAAAATAGACATGCAGTGTTTTTAACCATTTCAGATATTTATATAAAATCAGTATGTCCAGTCTAAAATAATTCAGAAACCTCAGAGTGTGAGAGTCATGTCAGTAAAATTATAATCACATTTTTTATATAAAAGGACGCTAAAATAAGGGCACTACCTTGCTTGATGCCAATGTATCTAAGAGATGCCACTGGGAGTCTTATTACAAGTACATATTTACCAAACTCTCAAAAAATATATAGCACCATCGAACTTTTTTGATAAATAAATCTTTCTGTTTTCAAAGTTCTTTGTAGACCCTCATTTGGAAGTACTTCAGCTTTAAAGCATGTGGCAGATAAGCCTTTGAACATACTAGATGTATATCACTGCCAAGATGATCAACTATCTGAAGAGGTCTGATAAGCTACTGTAAGCTGAACATGATGAATAAGCAGTGGCGACTGGTCATTAGGCACAGCCCCACCTAGTGTCAGCAGAAAGTATTACAAATAATTGTAAAATATATTTTAAGATCATGTTTAATCATCTGATTCGTCTGTACATTGCTGTTTTAGTCTGTGTTCTTCTAATTAGTGTCTACAGTGTGTGCCTATTGGGCTGTTTAGAGCCATGTGGGACAAAACCTGATCCTGCCCCTCCCTCTCACTGTCTAAGTGAACGGTGACTGTACAAACTACACTGCGCATGCTCAGAGTATTGTCCTATTTAATGTTTGTGGCAAAAAAATAATGACCATAGGGGCAAAGTGCTGCGATCCCCACCATACGTCATCTCACATAATTCAGAGCTGATTGGCTGTAAGTACGTGTGCCGCGAAAAGTGTGGTTTGTGAAGAGGAGACGAGAGACTGTAAGGAAATATTTGTATGTATTCATGTTAGCAAAATATGAATAAGCTTAAAAGGGGAAATGATTTGTGTAGAAAACTGTGAGCTGTCTGAGTGGAAAAGTACAGTACGGTGTTAAAGTCCAACTGCTGAGGAAGCCTCAGTGGAAATATACGGTGTCAATACTGTGTGGTACAAAAACGCGGGGTCAACCAGATTAAGAACAGAGGCATCCTGTTATGTCCAAACTGATAAGCCAAAAGGTTGCAGAACTCACACTAAATCACCCACCAAGCAGGCGCAACAGTTCACAAGGGCAGTCTTGTGAGTGAAACTTAGGAAGGGAGGTGTTGGAGATTTGGGCAGCCAAAGGCCAAAGTTCTGGAAGGGAGGCTAGGAGATAATGAAGCTAAGATACTGTGATTGGGGAAACTTAAGAAGTGAGGTGTTGGAGATTTGGGCAGCCAAGGGCCAAAGGTCTGGAAGGGAGGTTCAGACAACTCCCCCCATTGTTAGAAATGTATAAAACACAGGAACCAGTCTGTACTCTCTCTCTCTCTCCTCTGGCTGGCTCACGTGATATCAGTTAAATGTGGGATCCCACAGATCTGTATTTATTTTGTACTGTATTTGATTGTATTGCATTGTCATATTACCATTAAAGTGGATTATTGTTGAACGGTTAATTGTATGCTCTGGATTCCTTCCTGTAAGAATAACCAGCTTGTTTAGGGACGCGCAGAGATTTGGAATGCGGACTAGTTGTCCCACAAAATCTCTTACAAAATGGTGACCCGACGTGCCAGATAAACAGAGCTGTGGAAGAATCCAGACGACCGGAATAGGTCGGGAACAAACACTTTTAGACATCTCAGACAATCAGCAGGGCCCTGCAACTACAAATAAGGTAAAACTTTAGGATTGTCTGTAGGCGTTTCACAGTGTTTTTGAAGTTTAAATGGAATATACAATGCATATTTTACTATGTTAGGAAATGTATATAAAACACGTGAACGTTGATCGCAAGGTAGACAGAAAGTCCTGGCGTAACATAAAAGTAGAGCAGTTTGGCGTGGATCTCAGGTATACTTATTCCTGAGTGGCGTGGAAACGGTGCAGTTTGTGGGTTACGAGGTTATATTCCTGCACGACAAAACCTGGAAACTCGATATTTTAGATTGGGTCGCCGTTTAAAACTGGGGTTAAATAGCAGACCAAAGCTGAAAGCTAAAAGCTATCGGACTGCTATATGTTGAATCCGGGGAAAAAGAATGCGGACCTCACCGAAATTGTGACGGGACCGGCTCTCGATTTCCCCTTGTCTGTAAAAATTAATTTGAAAAGCAAACGTGTGATAAAGGGCTCGCTAAAACCTGGGTGTTTAAGCCCCATGGAATGGTCACATTCCTTATGAATGTTGAAGCACCGTTCAAGGTTTGGTCTGCCTGTTGAAATAAACATCACATTATCAAGCTGGACAAACTGTACGGGGAATAAATCTGTGTGATTTTTACCTAAACTACTTGTGTGAGCGATTGACAATGCACTCAGAAGAGTGAAGCTCATTTGTGCTCTGCTGCTGCCATCTAGTGGCTGAAAGGGGGGGGAAGCACGTTGACGACGACAATAGACAAGTGGACACATATTAAGTCAGATAAATAAAAGCGAAGTCAATATGGAACATCAGAAAAGTAAAGAAAATTCTGAAATTCCAGGGAGGTACCGGGAGCAATGGGAACAGATTAAGGGATTGATTTTAAGTGGAATCAAACAGGGAGCTAAAGAAAAGGCTTGTATACTTAAATAAATAAGAAACATTGCATAGTGAATTTCATACTATTCGACATTAACTGATCAATTTACTACACATAAAAAGATGAGAAGTTGTTAAAACATTAGATAACGAACTCACTGTGAGAAATATATATTGTAATGTTATTTAGGAGTTGTATTGGTCTGTTTCTTGATTGTTCTGTCTGTAGGTTGTCATTGTTGATTAGTAAATACCTTGTTTTATGTTGGTAAATGTAATGGTACAAGAGCAAGCTATTCATCACAATTGTATTTTTAGGTTATGAATAAAACAAAAAGTAGTAGCCTAAGTGATAAGCAGAAGGGTTTTTGAACGCTTGTCAGTATATGACAGGGGTGCTTATGCCCGCTTCGGTTTTCAATGTGCGCCATCACGTTAAAACAGTGGATTGGTGGCATTTTCAGTTCATTGCTTGCTTCCACACGCCTTCCCCCTCCTTGTCTCTTTCACGACTTTAGTTAATGCATTAGAACGATTGTTAACTTGCCGTGTTTCTAGAAATCGAACTCACTGTTCCGGAACGGCCTTTCAAAATAAAAGCCAAAGGCCGCTGTTCGCCAGAGAAGCCTTCACAATAAAACAGTAATTAGCTTAGCAATATATTTAACTTATATTACGTCCTTAAATATTGATTTTAATTCATTACAGATCTAACCTGCTTGTAACACAACTTAGATAAACAATTTCAAAAAGAATAGAATAAGCAAGTGGTTAAAGGGGGTTTCCTGTCTGGCTCATTTGATTTAGAACTGAAGTAAGGAAGAATACTGTTTTATGACAACTGTCATTCCTCATGGTTTCTAAAGATAAAAAAGAGATTTTACAATGTGGTTTTACTACTTTTAATGGAGTAAAAAATCTGGGTAGACTACTGCCATTGATTTGTTTTAACATTCACATGTTTCAGCATTCCTGACCATATAGACACTCAGCCGTTTTATTTTGTAACCCGTTGGGAGAGAGATTTAAATTGAGTTTTTCTCAGTAGCTGGAATGTGATTACAGCAGCATTGGATAGTTCTGCACCACCTTTTGGGTTCTCTGAATCAGTGTGTTGGTGAAGAGTTGCTCACTGCGAACAGAAGAAGTGTGCAAAGAACGCATCTCTGAGGAGATATTGACATTATGCTTGTGCCTCGTTGTCAAGGCAACAGTGGTGTGAAGAGGTACTGCGGTTTTGGGGGATTTCTGCCGTACAGAGGACAATGTGTGTCGGCCAAGTGATTCCTTCCCTCATCTCAAAGCCAGGGAGAGTTTCCTTGGAGCCCACTGACCAGGGCCGGTCCTAGCTTTTTTGGGGACCCTGCCACTGACTACAGCTGCAGAGGACAACGTGTGTCTGCTGATTATAGCACATTGATCCAGAGGTTCCTTCCCCCTCAGGACATCCCAGTGCAAGAGTTTCATTGATCCTATTGACTACAGCTGCAGAGGACAACGCATCACTGACTGTGCTCATTATGACAAGATCTTGAGACATGCTTGTCTCAGATTGTTCTGGAGGAATGATGCAATGATTTTACAGCATAATTGTGCAAGAGTTTCCCGGTTGGTGGTGTAAAAACCTTAATGCTTAGTGTTTAGATAGGAGGCTGCTTGTTTATAGGATGGTCTGGAATGCTGAAAAGGTTAAAGTTTAATATTCTTGGTTAGCAAACAAGACATCTGATTATTATGTCACACATAATAGTCTTGTTATAGAAACTAGCTATGGGTAAAACGTGTGGTTGTTATACCATTGTTATCATGAACAAAAGGTAAATAAGGAAATAGTATCTGCGTAAAGATGAATGGATTACATATCCTAGAGGGGATTAGTTATTGTGAATACTCCACAAGGTATCTACTAATGTATTGTAAAGAACTTGAATTGACTTGATAAATAAGTGAAGATAAGAAGATGTATTGACCATAAATTAGTCAATTGGTAAATAAAAATAGCGAAAAAGAGGAGAACTATTAAAGTGAAGTGGAGAATCTAAAACACACTGATAGGAAAGGGGGGGGGCATGAAGGAAGTATGCACTGGACTTTTTATTCGTGTGTAAATTTGGTAGTGTTTTAATTTGTTACAGTAGGGAGTAATTGTTACATGTTCGGACACCCAGAGTTCCACGCACTGTTAAAGAAGGTAACATTGTTCTTTAAGTGCACCATAATTGAAGATAAATTGATAGAATGAGTTATGGAATACATAGCAGACCTTTACAGATCCTAGTAATGTTTTGACACAAGATAATAGTGATGTACACAAGTTTCTGAAATAGATCTATTAGTCATTTTAATACTAATTAGGTGTAAATGAATTGCAGTAGTAGTACAATAAGGAAGTGACATTTGTTGGCTAACACTTTTCAGGGAATTTGGGAAACCGCTGTTCCAATGAAAAGTTAGAGATATCTTGAACATTATAGTTGTAATTGTGAATTAATAAATGATGGCGCTCCATATATACAGATTTTTATAGACGGAGGATGCTGGCCTGTGCTGGAACATCTCTGCAGGGCACGACACATGGCCAAAAAGACTGAGACCAACTGACCTTTGACCCTGACCGACAGGGTAACTTGGGAAGGCACTCTCAATGACTGACTCTGAGGTGTACCTGACCAAACCTGACTTTACAACCTGACAGTGTGAGTGTGAGTGTGTGTATGTCTGCACCTGATCAGTGCAACTACATGATTTTGGACTAACACATTATTTTTGTGTGATAATAATGTGTGAAATGGGAGGTTTCCTCAACATTCCACAAAAGGGGAAACCGCCCACATGTGACCCGTTTCTAATCTGCTTGATGATATTTCACTCCCACAGGAGGTGGCGGTTTGCAGAATGTGAAACTAAAACTAAAACATGAAGATTATGTTTCTTTTAGGACTGAAAGATGGAGAGAAACACTTTATTACACTGAAGTGTTTACTGTGGAAATGATGGATGTACATTTGGGAAAAATGTTGGGTATTGTCTTATAATCCATTAAGACCTGAAGGTTTTCTTCCCATACAGGATTTTGTTTACACATGAGTTAATGTGTAAAAAAGGGGGAGTGTAAACTTCACAATGTACATTTTTCATTTAGGGACTGAAAGGAACCAGCTGCCCCAACTCGGATGTTCAATCTGACCATTGATTGACAGTTTTAGAATTGACCTGCTCCATATCCGGGGATAAGATACTGTTTTATGAATGTTGACATGTCTCTAATATTGATTGAGTTATAGCAGGTAACACAGATAAAGAATCAGTGGCCAAGGGGCTACTGTGAGAGATGTAAGTCCAGAATGGAATACTGAAGAAGCTGACCTGTGAGTAATGTTTCAACAAGTAACTGAGGTTTGAAATGTAGAAAGAACATATTTACAGTTAAGATAAAACATAGTAATGTGATGAGACACAATTTAATTTAGACAACATCATGTAACTAGTCTGGTAAAGAAGTAAAAGCCATAGACGTTATTGTTTAGGTCATTATGGGGATATACATTTCATCTACATTTATAATAGAAAGACATTTGAGGACAGTTTGTTGGAATTCTGTATTTATTCTTTCAGCGGGATAATATCTAAGCGCTGACGGGTAGAAGCAGTATCACCAGGAAGCCATTCACTTTGTCAGTATCGTGATTTTGGTTGTTTTTGAATCCATAACATTAATGTGTTTCTTTACCAGAAACATTAGCAGTTCAAATCATATTTAGATTTTTAATGGGATCTCAAGGATTTCATTTAGAAATAAACACAGATGCTTGTCAGAAATTCAGAGCTATTGAAATATGTTATTTAGTTTACCTAAAGATGTTGGGGTTCTTATTTAGTTGGCACAGTCCAAGTATTAAGATTCTGAAGCTGCACAATTAATTTAGAAAACCTGTTCACAGACATCTGTTGTTTTAAGACACCCCACCAACAGGCTCCAAGTGGCCACGCACTGGTGGGTCAAACGGCTGAGGGCCCCAGAGCCCGGAGCGTAGGCATGAGGGATTTTGTATCAGATTTCTCCACACAGGTTGTTGACGCCAAAAGGGGGACCCAAGACGCAGGAGGCTGAAGGTCATCGGGACAAGGTGGATCAACCCCAGGTGCTCCGGCCCCGACCGAGTGACCCAGCGGATCTCTCAGGCCGTCCGCATAGGAGGAAAGGGGGACAGCTCGTACCACGGGAGCCAGTGTGCGACGGGGAAACCACCTGCTAGGACCAGGGGACGACATCAAGACGGATCTGGGTCTCGTCATGGAGGTCGACACGGATGCTGTCATCAGCGGACTGGAGGAGAAGGACCTCGAGGACATCCATGCAGCAGACGACTCGGAAGCGGCTGGCAGTGGGCTGGGGGACTTGTCGAGGCAGCAGAGGAGTCTACTTCTCTCTGATCAGTTCCACCCGTGAAGGGAAAGCCGCATCACCCCCTCCCTATCAGCTGTCGTGTGGGCTATTCCTTTGGGGGGGGGGCAGGCAGGCAGGCGGGCTGATGATTCACCACCAGGAGACTGCTTCTTAGCACTCAGCTGCCCCCTCATGGTTCCTTCACTGCCATGGGAAGTGATGTTCTGTTCCTTCACGATTTCAAATACTTTGGATCTCAGTTTCTGATGATATTGGAGAGGAATGACAATAGTTATGTTTCAAGATGCCTTGTGTAAGTTTATCTCTGGAGACGGAGATAAAAAGGGGGAATTGTAAGGAAATATTTGTATGTATTCATGTTAGCAAAATATGAATAAGCTTAAAAGGGGAAATGATTTGTGTAGAAAACTGTGAGCTGTCTGAGTGGAAAAGTACAGTACGGTGTTAAAGTCCAACTGCTGAGGAAGCCTCAGTGGAAATATACGGTGTCAATACTGTGTGGTACAAAAACGTGGGGTCAACCAGATTAAGAACAGAGGCATCCTGTTATGTCCAAACTGATAAGCCAAAAGGTTGCAGAACTCACACTAAATCACCCACCAAGCAGGCGCAACAGTTCACAAGGGCAGTCTTGTGAGTGAAACTTAGGAAGTGAGGTGTTGGAGATTTGGGCAGCCAAAGGTCTGGAAGGGAGGCTAGGAGATAATGAAGCTAAGATACTGTGATTGGGGAAACTTAAGAAGTGAGGTGTTGGAGATTTGGGCAGCCAAGGGCCAAAGGTCTGGAAGGGAGGTTCAGACAACTCCCCCCATTGTTAGAAATGTATAAAACACAGGAACCAGTCTGTACTCTCTCTCTCTCTCTCTCTCTCTCTCTCTCTCTCTCTCTCTCTCTCTCTCTCTCTCTCTCTCTCTCTCTCTCTCTCTCTCCTCTGGCTGGCTCACGTGATATCAGGTAAATGTGGGATCCCACAGATCTGTATTTATTTTGTACTGTATTTGATTGTATTGCATTGTCATATTACCATTAAAGTGGATTATTGTTGAACGGTTAATTGTATGCTCTGGATTCCTTCCTGTAAGAATAACCAGCTTGTTTAGGGACGCGCAGAGATTTGGAATGCGGACTAGTTGTCCCACAAAATCTCTTACAAGACGCGTCCTAAAACCCGGAAGTAAGCTGCACATGGCTTCCCTCCACAAAAAAGCAATGAGATTTCTCCATAGGATTTTAGAAAATAGCTCAAAATAAGATCTGTGGGAAATGTACCTGTTAGATAAATGCACGTTTTGTTCAGCCGGATAATATCCACATGTCTACCCTACTTTTATAATTTTCTAATCATAAATCTATCGATTAGATTTATGATAGACTTTTGAAACTACAAGAAGATAAGGAGGACTTTTACAAAAAAGTAATAGAGATTTTTGTCCAGAAGGATAGGCAAATGGACTTCATCTTCAAGTCAAGACCGCAATTTTATTGAAAATGGGATCTTACTAAGAGAGAACAATTCAATATTTAAATGATAAAATTACATGTTTTGGGTATCCTTTTGTTGAACTGTCTGTTTAAAATTAATTGAAGCATCAGCCAAAAAAAGGTTTTGAAAATAATATTATATTTTGATTTAGGTCAAAATATAATATTTGTAAACCTGAAGAGTCAGTGCCAGTGTCTCACCAGCCATGAACCTCACTGCAGAAGCTTATATATAGACATCTAAGTTTGTTGTGCCCCACCACTTTTGTACATATAAAAATGCCACTGTTAATAAGTGGCAGAGCCCGTTGAATTCATTGATAATGGCAGTTCATTTTAGACAAATTAGTTAGCAAGTAGAGAGACACAAGTGAGGTAAGCCATCAGACAACACACAGAACGCTGTCATTGTTTATCTTTGTCTCACCTGGGCTCTGTATACTGGAAAGCAACAGGAGTTCTTTGTAAGAAAATAATGTTACCTGTTTTTCAAGAAATCTTTCAGAATTCTAATATATTGTAACTAATTGTTCTGTATGTGATTTTAATACATTTCTGTGAGATTCTATTTCTATTAGACATGCCCTTGTAGGCTACTGTACAGGAGAAGGTTTACCTTTTTACCTCAAAAATAAAACTCGAGAGAGATGAGTTATTGTTATTACAACGTGACTTCACTATTATTTAACAACTCTTTTTATTGGGTTGTTTTATTTGGGGTTAAGTACATTGTCAGAATAAGTGAGAAATGGATTTAACTTCTGTTAGACAGCCATATGCCATACATTTTTGCATACATTCACAGTAAATATGTATTCAGTATGATAGCTGTCTAACAGAAGTTAAATTCATTTCTCACTTATTCTGACAATCTACTTAAACCCAAATAAAAGATCCCAATAAAAAGAGTTGTTAAATAATAGTGAAGTCACGTTGTAATAACAATAACTCATCTCTCTCGAGTTTTATTTTTGAGCTTTGCCAAAAGCCACAGTGTCAAGTGTCCTACTTGGGTTGCCGTCCTGAGTTGTCCAATATGGCGGACCATCTCGCACATGTGCAGTACAGATCGGGCAGGGGGACAGATTGGGTAGTGACAGCCTGTCCGCAGAAAATACATACCAGAAGTAAAAAAAAGACGTGCAACGGGACGGTGTTCCCCAGTTCCCACGGGAAACAAAACTTAAAATATGAAATGAAACAATCTCATCTCTTAAAATTCACAACTTATTATGAATTAAACATTCACAAACGTATAATTATGTATTCACATGTTTAACTCTGATACATATGCACGCAACGAACAGAAGAGCGTATGAATTAGGAGAGAATTCCGTCTCGTAGCGTTTGTGCACCGTTTTGAAATGCTCTAAATGACCCTTCTTCGGTAAAGCCACGCTCGCATTGCAGATGAGACAGATGGACTTTGAATTGGAATGAACAAAAAAATAATCATCCTCCCACTCGGAGTTAAAATGATATATTTTGGGCTTTTTTGCTTCTGCCATAATTGCGGTCTTGTGTGTGTGCGAACTGTCATTCCTGTTGACACGGACAACGTCAGCTAACTAGAGAATGCAATTCCTGAAGAAATTGCTAGTGGGAATGCTTTATGCTGAAAAGCTGACGCTAAACTGCTATGTTGAAATGTAATGTATAAGAAGAAAGTGAAGAATTTAGATTTAAATGATACATGAACACTGGGGGCTTGAATGTGTGATGAGAGAAGAAAAGAAAGTAAAAAAAGCTTGGAAAAGCAGCAGAATATTTGAACTGCAAACTTTTGAACTAACTTGATGGTGAATGATCTGTCGCCATGCCAACGGCATTTGATGACATCCCATAATACGCTTAGATGCGTTGATGGCTGCATCGTTACCAAACCTGTGAAGTTTTGGGCCATTTGGAGCATTTTCACTGAAGTTATGAGAAAACTGTGTTTCATGGCGAGCATTGTGTTGCCATGCCAACGACAATTGAAGAAATCTCAAAACTGTCCCGTAGATGTCTTCACGGCTAGACTGTTAGCTCACGTGTGAAGTTTGAGCATGTTTTGAACATTTTCATAGGAGTTACAGCGACATGGTCTTTTATGGCGACTGGCGAGGGATGCGTTTCCATGGAAACGGCATATGATGAAACCCCATAATTGACGTAGAGCTGTTGAGGGCTGGACCGTTAACCATTAACTGAAGTATGGTGCTGTTTTGACCCTTTTCATAGGCGTTACGACAACATTGTGTTTTATGGCGAGGGATGCGTTTCCATGGAAACGGCATATGATGAGATGTCAGATTTGACGTAGAGCTGTTGAGGCATGGACCGGTGATATACAAGCGAAATTTGGGGGACGATCGGACCGTATCCATTGGAGTTACAGCGACATCGTGTTTTATGGTCAGGGATGCGTTTCCTTGGAAACGGCATATGATGACACCCCATAATTGACGTAGAGCTGTTGAGGGCAGGACCATTAACCATTATCTGAAGTCTGCTGCTCTGAGCATGTCAGTTGGAGTTATGACATCATCGTGTTCCATGACACAGGTGTTTATATTTGAGCTAACGAGGTGTCCAGAGATCAAAGGTTTCCATGGTGATCAAATAAATGTGGGAACTAATACACTTTATTGTATTGGGTTACTCATATTCTGACTATTTGATGATGTAGCCACCTGGTATTTCCCTCTCCAAATATAATGACCATCAGAGTGAGCATTCTTAACTTATAAGCTATCGTGCTACTTATCCCCCATTCGGAATTTGACTGTATCAGAGAAGAGGTAGGCCTATGTCTAAAGAAATCTAATTTGCAATAGAACTGTACCAGATATTTCCATACAACTACTGGTTAGTGTTCAATAGCACCCTAGACAATTCAGTAATGGTATATCTTTTAGGGATTTCTGAGTGAGAGATGAGAGAAAAGTGATGGAGTCCTATGTTCCTATCACCAAGAAGTACAATTTCCGTCTAAACTAAAGCTAAGTTTGCAGGACTATAATTCAGTATTTCTTTAGTTAAATAATTTTCTGAGTATTTGGTGATGTGGGACAGCCACCTGGTTCATACCTCAGCAAATTTGAAGAGGAAAAGAGTGGCCATTCTCAAGTTATGGGCTTTTTTGTCACCTTTCCCATATTCGGCCTGGTCTAATTTGGCTCTTTTTCAGGGATTGGGGTAGTTCTAAAGAACAACCAAAAAAATGTTTTTTCCCCCAAAATAAAATGTTACAACAATCAATTTCATTAATGGGAAACCCTAAAGATAAGAAAAATCATTGTTGTCATTTTTTCTACCTCGGGTAGGGGTATCTCAAAGTCTGAGGGCCCTTCCTGCTAGAGCTAGACTATAAGGTGGGGCTAAGCCATTTCTTGGTATGGCTGTAGCCTACCCCAGCCATACCCTGGCGCCGCCACTGCATGAAAGATTTTTGAATACAGCATATTGTTTGTTCTAAAGCTTGTATTCAAATACAGTGTAATGCAAGGGTTCTTTGTTTAATATAGAGTTCCAGATGATGCGTTGTCAGAAAAGGACATTTAGACTCAAGACATACCTGACACTCCATCTGGACAGAAAAGTTAACATAAAGTGTTAATGTTTTGGTGTTGGTGAAATTTAAACAAGAGTAGAGTTAAATATACTCCTGATAGAGTTAAATCCCTTATATTTAACTCTCATTAGACAAATAGTTGGTGTTAAAAACAAAATATCTATAAATCAAATCTGTTAATTGTAGTACATTAACTCTGAACGTTTAACTCCACAAAAGTGTGATAGACTATTTTCCTGTTGAGATGTGCTATAAGACAGGCGAGTCACCGCTAAGATAAGATGTGTTTTGCTTGTGGGCTTTTAGCATTAAGCTAGAGTTAGCGCTAGCTGACCAAGCCAAAAAAACGTATAGCCAGACAAACATAACCTTTATGTGAATACAGGCACCGAGTGGGAGCATTATATCGGTAGTATTTAATGTGATCCCTGTTTTGAAGGCTTGCGTTTATTTGCTAATGAATCATAAAAACTTGCAAGACTACATCATAGGTTAATGTTACTGGTGCATCTGCCTTGTAACGCAGGTTGCTTCTCTCGTCTTTTTGGTTGGTCAGACAGACAGGGCCGTCCCTCCCTACAGGCCGATCATGCAGGCTGCATGGGGCCTCACATTGCGCAGGGGGCCTCGCGCAGGGGGCCTCGCGCAGGGGGCCTCGCGCAGGGGGCCTCGCGCAGGGGGCCTCGCGCAGGGGGCCTCGGCTTGTGCGCAGTTCTCAGCGTAGTTCCCCCCGCTGACACGCGAGAGTGAGAGGTGACAAGGGGAGCACGTCTGTAACCCGACACCATTGCAATGAATCGACATCTGATCAATCACGGCTTTGATACGGCCACTAGTGCAGGTGAAGAGATGTCGGCGAAATTTACCATTTTTACCTGACGCAAAGAAATAAAAAAATAAATAAAATGTTTTATTTTTTTTATTTTGTATGTTGGAAGAGGTGGGGCGGCGCCCCTAGCGCCCATATGGGCCGGCCGCCACTGCTTGGAACGTAAAAACAAACCAAGTGCATTAAAACTTGATGACAACAGCAAGCACGGTCTAAACGCCATTCAGTAATTGAGTGTTCTCCGCAATACCCCACTTATCTTTGGCGATGTGGTTGAAAGAGAAAATAAGTATTGGACATTTTTGCTCCTTTTGTTGCAAATAGTTAATATTGTTTTCTCCCCTATCCTGACAGATGGAATGATAAGTTAAACATTTGATCTGTGACCACCACAACATGTTCAAAGTGTTATTTCCTGATAAGAAATAGATTCCCAAACACCACTTAATGATTCACTATTCGAGATGTATTACACAAATTGGCCCTCGTATCCATTCGTATGCGATTAGAAGCAAAACGAAAATTAAAAAACATTACAAGCTCTCTTGTTAAGCAACACCTTCGGCAAATGGCTTTTTATTATGAAAGCTATTATTTAAAAAGGTTTGAGATTGGTCCTTTAAAAATTAAAACAATAAATAGCTTGGAAGGTGCAGAATCAGTGTCTGATGTTGCATTTAGATGCATTTTCAGAGGTTTCAACAACAAGATGGGTCAACAATTATGGCACTGAATACCAAATTGATCTATACATATGCACTGGAACATTCCATTACTGTGTTCATGAAAATACGCAACATCATCATTCACGAGCAGCGTGCTTTCATAATTGGTTGCGCACGCTGTACTTTGATGATCACTTTCATGCCTAGAGGACCAAAGTAATGAACATGCTGTTATTTGTATTGACCAGCTCACATGTTAGACCCTTTGATAGGCAATACTGCAATGAAAATGAGAGCATACATTGTTCCATATTGCTGTGTATTTTCAAATGTATTTTAAAATGCTTTTGTGGTGCGAATGTTTGAAAAATAAATCTTGTTTCAAACAACTTTAGCCTACTTTATTTTGTAGTAATTGTTATACTTTATTAGAGCTTTATTTACACCTTAAAGTGTTAACATATAATAATAATAATAATAATACATTACATTTATACAGTAAAGCGCTTTTCCTGGTGCTCAAATCGCTTACAAGCAAGTAAAACAAAATAACAACAAAAGTAAAAAGTGCTAATCTAGGTGGAATAAGGGCAAGGGATTAGTTGATTAGGAGTTGAAGGCAAGAGTGAAAAGTTGAGTTTTGAGGGATTGTTTGAATGATGTGAGAGTGTTGGCGGATCTGACGTGGCTGGGGAGGGGGTTCCAGAGTGTGGGGGGAGGCTGCTGCGAAGGCCCTGGCTGAAGTCGAATAGTCCATTTAGCTTAGGAACCTTCCTAAAGGAGTGAAATGACCCGGAAGTCCCTCAGTGGCAGCCATGATAAGTGCCGTTCGAATTCTCTAGAATGATGAGAATGATAGGAAAGGAGGTTTCAAACTTCCTTTATAACCTCCTTTAGCTTAGGAACCACTGGACCTCCCTAACCGACAGGAGAAGCGAAAATGCTGCCCCACAATGCCTTGCAGCCGCAGCATTTGCCATCACACAACAGTCGGCCGTTCACGGAAACAACCGATTATGACCAAGAAATTATATCATGAAAGTTACGGTGCTTATTAAGCTTTTTAAAACGTATGTGGTAAGTTGCCAAAGTGCTTTGTTTTGAACGTTCATCAGTATTATAATCAAAAAGAGAAATATGAACGTTAGTTTTTACTGAAATGATCAAATAAAGTCAACATTTCAGTCTTTACTGAGCTGTGTGGGGTTTGTTCAACTTTTAAAAGATGTTTGAATGGTGATATACACAGTGATAGATGGTAAGGACTAACGTTTATAATAAATACATTTGTATTGATTTTAAGATCTTTAGTTCATACAATCATACGTATTAGGATCATTTGTATTAATGTGGACCGGAGGGAGAGGGTGACGAGCATAAGTTTCACTTTCCTTTTTTATTTCAATTCCAACTTTGGTCCTGGAGAATATGTTTCTCTGTTGTCCACGTTCATAAAGCAAAGCAGCAGCATCAGAGCACGGAGCAGAGTCTCTAGATGAGTTCACAGTAGTCCCTCGTTCTTATTAAACATCCATGTTGTAGTCCGCTGTATAGAAAACTGTAGTCTCCATAGTTTCCCCACAGCAGCAGACGCACACAATGACGTCCGCTGCTGCATCATAAACACGTCGGATAGAGAAAGTGCAGTCGGATTCTCTAAAGTACCGCAGTCTCTTCTCCTAAGTCCTTTTGAATTCTCCTATCCACTATCCCTTAACCCCGTGACGTTTCACTCAGAGGTCAAGGAATAGACGATAGGGTTAGAACTTAGGAGCTGATCTTTGGACTATTCAACTGCAGCCCCAGTGTTGAGAACTTCATAGTATGAAGTAAATACTTAAAACGACAGTTAATTATAAATCATATATGATCAATAATATTCTTGTATGAACCCATAATGAGAATGCTTCTTGATGGTTTTTGAATATGTATGTATGCTTACAATTTTAGTTGGTGCTGTTTGATAACTTTGCGTTTTAAAAAGAGGGTGTTGACAGCTTCATAGTATGTTGAATACATAAAACGAAAGTTAGTTATAATTAAATATAATCCATTATATTCTTGTATAACCCACAATGAAAATGCTTCATATTTTAGGTTTTTCTATATGTACAGCATAAACAAAACAAAGTGGTTTGTTTAGTTGAGTGTAAGGCCTAAAAATGATTTATGCCCTAATCTCTGATAAGAGAGTAGGCCGTTTTTTCCTCTCCTCTCACAGCAGGGAGGGGGGCTCCGGACTTAAGGAGAAACATCTTGAGGCCTCAAAAAGGTGGTTATGTCAGAGGCATAGAATATGTCTAGTCATGTTTTGTTTTACACAAACTTGGGAAGGTGTGTCTTATGCCAGAGCCAATAGAATATGTTGGTTGGGTATAGAGGAGGTGTTTGTGGGTTTTCTATCCGGTTTTTTGAGCATAAAAAGACTGGCTTTTTTGGATTTTCGGGGGGGAGAGAGGGGGAAACCCCTGGTATACTCTCTCCCGGTAAGCTCTGTCCTTCAGAGCTGGGTTAATAGCTCTCGGTAAGGTTCTCTCAAACTTGGTAAATATCTCTTGAATTTCTTGGTTGGAATGCTGAGTGAATTGCTTTGAATGAGGGAATTTCTTTGAATGCTGAATGGAATGATTTTATGGAAGATGCGTTTGTGAGTATTAGTACCTACCTACGTGAGGAACTGCCTCCGAAAAACTGTGGGAAGATGCATTTGTGAGTATTAGTACCTACCTACGTGAGGAACTGCCTTCGAAACACTGTGGGATTTGTGAGTATTAGTACCTACCTACGTGAGGAACTGCCTCCGAAACACTGTGGGATTTGTGAGTATTAGTACCTACCTACGTGAGGAACTGCCTCCGAAACACTGTGGGATTTGTGAGTATTAGTACCTACCTACGTGAGGAACTGCCTCCGAAACACTGTGGGATTTTGAATGTGCTTTTTATTATCACCGGTCTTTTTATGAGGAAATGCCTCTAAATTCTATCGGGAGATTTTAAATGTCACAACTGAATTGGGCAGTTGAAGTGAAACATTTTGGTAATAAATGTAAGACTGTGAATTAAAGTTTCATATTTGAACATGATCACAGCATCATTTTTTTGTTTAGTATGATTATAATGTTGTAAAGAGAGAAGGTAAAAACCCTGTATTAGTTTGGACCTATTTTTCTTCAAATAAACTGATCCCACCTTTTGGACTGGGACAACTTAAAGGACATCTGTGCTCTCCTCTCCTGCTTCAAAGGTAAGACTGCACCCTGCCACACTCACGTTTAGGTAGGAACACACCCCATTTACTGATACCAAAATCCTTCGGGATCGCTTAAACAGATTAAAAAGAGTTGTCTGAATAGAAACAGCAGTTAATTGAACCTGGTTCTTCGGGGAGTTAATAGAGGTGAGATCTTGCTGACGTTTGGTGGATCTGAGCCAAGCAGTAAACTTACCTAGACTCAGTAACTTCGGTCGGGTCAATTAGTGAGGTCAGAGTAATTTACCGGAATAAATTAACAGGACCTCACCTAGAACTCTAAACACCAGTCACCCCAGGTCCTGAGCTTTGTCCTGATTGGCAGCAGTAGGTTAGCTTCAGCAGACCTGAGGCGACGGGTGGGGTTGGATGAGGTCACAGATATGAGGTCACTTTAAACTATTCTGTGATAGAGTTAATATTTAACACCATGCAAGTGTTGATAAACTAACACTGGTTACGAAGAGTTACATTTGAACGCCAAGTTAATAATTACTCTGAATAGTGTTCACATTACACGTCACTTGTTAGACGCTTTCATCCAAAGCGACTCACATACTCAATACTGTGGGCAATCCCCAGGAACAATTTGGGCTGAAGTGTCTCAGGGACACAACGACATGCTGACTGCAGTGGGGTTCGAACCTGTGCTGCCCTTATCCCAACACCAAGGCTCTATCCACTGCGCCCCCTGTTAAGAAACCAATTATTTTAAAAGAGTTAAATTAACTCTATGTGGTGTGGACCCATATAGACACTGTCAAAGTGTTCAATTGACAATTTCTTCACTGAAAAGACAGATGTTGTAAAAAAGGAATCAGGAGTGGAAGAGGTAAAGACGTGATGGCCTGGATTCATAAGCTTGTTCCTATAAGCAAGGTTCTTTATCTGGTATAACTATTGTGCAACATCTGACAGACCGCTGAATTTAATGACCGGGTATTTCCTGGTTCTTGTTGTGAAAATGTTGAAACTATTGAACTCCATCCTCGATTTGTAAATGAGAGCTGCAGAACCAGTTTTACATATTGAGATTTGTTTTAGGTTGTATAATGTTTCATGTTTAGCAATGACACAAGTTGACAAGCACACATTCTGGTCTTTTATTAAAAGG
The DNA here is from genome assembly GCF_902827115.2 of Pseudochaenichthys georgianus. Taxonomy (NCBI): domain Eukaryota; kingdom Metazoa; phylum Chordata; class Actinopteri; order Perciformes; family Channichthyidae; genus Pseudochaenichthys; species Pseudochaenichthys georgianus. Next base: position 49,637,063 of record NC_047505.1, on the reverse strand, counting down.
CAGCTTGGTTTAGACAGTTGAGGGCTATTGCATTACGTATTTAAATTTTGAATGGAGAGATAAGCAAGCACATTGTATAAGGTCATGTCCACATGTTTATGTGGTTAAGGTTTTAGGAGAGTTTTGTTAATGTTTAAATAATAATAGTTTGTTAAGGTCTTTTCAGGAGAATATTCCTGTCTTTAATGATAGTATGTGAACTGAGTGTAATGAAGTGTTTTAAGTTTGAAAGTCAAAATTCTTCTTTGATATAATAGTACATTAGTTTAAGGTAAAAAACGGTATTGTATTGATTATAAAACACGTTTGCTTTTAACTAAAGAAAATATATTAATGTATAATTCAAAATAAAATGTTATGCGTACATGTAATTTAAATGTAACTGATTGCCAACATTGTCAAAATGCAACAGATTTCCCTGCTAGTATCTGTGCTCCTTTGTGGGATGAATCCAGCTAGATTTTCTACAAGTACTGACACGCTTACCTGTTGTGCACAATGATCAGTGTCACAGTGGTCAGCAGGCTCCCCAAACAGAGGACAGTGATCATCAAAGAGATACATAACTTCTCATGGTGTCGCTTCATCCCGATCTCTTTCTGAAAACACACTCGTCCCCTCACCTCCTGTCCACACACACCTTGTATAGATGTCAAACTTTGGACTCTGCTCTCTCCTCATAGCCTCTTTTCTGAGGCCAGTCCTCTGTCTTCACTGCACTGTATCTGTGTCTTTCCCCTTCCATTTGCATCTGGGTCAGATACGAATTGATATCCTTGTTTGTTGAACTCCTACTCATGTTTGGTCCACCCATTTTGTATATGTCCCTCCCTCCTTCGTCATTTTTTTTACTGGATACACATGATTGATTGATACATTTGATTTCGAACCAGTAACATAAATAATTACAAAACAAAACAAATGTTGCAGTGCATAGTCATGTAAGAGAAATCAAAACAAAAAAATGACATTTACAACAACAACAACAACAGCATTAGGAACATAAACAGTCCCACATCTCGTCCCTTTCTCATTTCTCTTACTCCCCTCCTCGACTCCTATCCTCGATACTTAGTCCCGCCCACAGGAGATGCGAGCGGAGGAGCTGAGGAGGGGAATCGAGGAGAGAGGAGGGGAGCCGAGGAGAGAGGAGGGGAAGCAGCAGGCGGTTAGAGAAATGAGAACTCCTCTCCTCTGAGCGGTCATTTTAAAGAGACGTCCATTAATGATGACAGGAGGCAGCAGCCCTCTGTCTGATGGACAGATGTGTTCATGACGACTTATATATTTACTTTGATTCATTCACAGTGCGGTATAATGAGACAATAACATGCTACAGATGCAGACACACACACATATATTTATATAAATATATACAATTTCAGAATCAAACAGAGCACTCTCATAATAACGTAACACTATCAGAGACTGGATATATCCCCCCCCCCCCCCCTCTGGTCGCTACAATGAGGAAAATAAATTACGGGCCAAAAGTATTAAAAGTAAGCAGAGGACATCAAACCAACTGAGACCTGTCTGTCCGCTTGTTGAGCATATTTGTATAATAACAAAGTCATGTTTCAGTTAATGTGTATGACATCAGAATGTGCCTGAAACGTGGTGATGCTAATGAGCATGCGCAGTTACAATAAACGGCTCAGTATCCAGGCCAAACTCTGAGCGATGTGGTTGTGTGTTTCTTCTGTCCGTTAGCATACTTACAAGCTACTTTGGTTGACTGCAAACGTGGAGACTTCTGCTGAATATAATGTCTCACGCAACACCGCTGCATCTACGCACTGTACAACACACACACACACACACACACACACACACACACACACACACACACACACACACACACACACACACACACACACACACACACACACACACACACACACACTGTACCACACGCACGCACCTACAGCTCCTAAAGCATATAATCAGGCTACAGCCGGTGTGTATTTTATTATGTGAAGCACTAAATGGTCTTAGAAAAATATCGAGTCTTTGTTTGTAGATATCTACTAAACTAAAGCAAAAAGAGTAGGCCTGTTCTACTGAGTGATATATATTATACACACTGCTCTGCTTTCTGCACGGACCTCACAGCTGTTCGCTCTGTAAACATCGCGTCGCGATGAGAGCAGTTTATAAAATAATATCCAGGGGATGCATGCAGAGCTGTCATTGGCTGAGGTAAGTCCGGCCGTGCGTCACGCCTCCACCGTTCCCGGAAATGCATCCGCGGAGGAGCCGTGGAGGAACCATCAGTGTATCCTCGGTTATAGCTCCTCCAGAGAGCCTCCTCGATGCTCGGTCCTCGGTGTGCATTTAGATAAATTAGATGTCCTTCAAAATGGCGCACTGAAATTCATTTCCGGGTCACTACCGGAGGACCGAGGAGTCGAGGAGTCGAGGAGGGGAAATTTGAGTATTGAGAAGCCTCTAGAGAAATGAGAAAGGGCCATTAGAGGCTTCTCAATACTCAAATTTCCCCTCCTCGACTCCCCTCCTCAAGACTTAGTCCCGCCCACAGGAGATGCGAGCGGAGGACCGAGGAGGGGAACCGAGGAGAGAGGAGGGGAAGCAGCAGATGTTTAAAGAAATGAGAACTCCTCTCCTCTGAGCGGTCATATTAAAGCGACGTCATAGCGATGCATTTTATAATCTCTGTTAGATCAGCTGAACATTGTTCCCCCACATATTTACTTTGAATTCAATTTGCAACAAGGCAGTATGTCAAGAATGTATGAATATGTATAATGTAACACATAGGCCTGCATCTCTTCTGTATTGTGGCGCACTCAAATATTAGTATGAAAATACCCAATAAAGTGCTATATACGTTTGATATATTCACACATGCACACACACAAACGCCTAAAAAACCCAATGACTGTCTATACACAGTATGTTTAACTTTTTAAACTATAGGCTTAATAACATGACAAGTCATCAAGTCACACCTCTTTGACAAAACACCTGCACCAAATTTCTAATCAATTACCAAATCATGACCTGACAGCCTATATAAGGTCCAGGCACACCTCTGATTTATATTCTCAATATTAAGCATGAAGACCGCAATAGTGTGTGCCTTATGGCAGTGGCACGAGCTACAGAAAACAAAATCCCGTGAGGAAAGACGCCGTACCCAGCGCTGGAAAGCGAGAATGCGCAATGCCATCCTGCTTCATCTTGAGGTATTTAGTGTTTGTTTACAAATGTTTGAAATGGTTGAAAAATAGCTGGCTTTTTTTAATTGGAATACAAAAATTACCAACTACTTGTAGCAAGAAAACCATGGCACATACACTGTAAAAATATCCACCGTGAATTCACAATAATTACCTGGCAACTTGTTGCATGACTTTCACAGTAAGGTTCACAGCAATTTACTGTGAATGTCTTCACAGCAATGTATTGTAATTTCACATCCATGATATTACAATGCATTGTTGTAAAGGTACAACTGTATACTGTAACTTCACAGCTGCAATTACTGTGATATTACAGTATGTTACTGGGGAATTACATCATTTTGTTGTACATTAATTACAACAAGGGCCTGTACTTTTACATTTCTATTGTGAAAGTACTGCAGGAGTAGCCAGTAATTTACTGTAAATATGCAAATCTAAATAATACGATAATATATTGTAAATTTGACTGGGATTGTACCATAATTCAATCAGCTCAATCAACAAAGAAAATGCCCATTTTAACTTTTTATTACTCCATTGAAGTGCAAAGTACATTTTACAGTATTTTGGAAATGTTGTTACGGCCCCAACCTCTAATCCGCGGTAGTGGCTCGTGCTGAGACCCGCAACATGAAAGAATACACACAATAACCGATACTTGGTAACGAGCATTTATTGATAATCAGCCGTTTGCTCACACAAGCGAAATGGGAAATAAAAAGAGGTCTGGAGGACTGGCCAAAAAGAACAAACAGAAGGAGGGAACCCGAGCCAGCCACACCACGGGCCGTAGGACCCAGAACTCCCCCGCCTAACCAAAAATCAAATATAAACCCTATGGGAAACAAAATAAAGTCGCAAAAACTGGACTACCAGGTCCTCCAGGCTAAACATAAACACATCTGCAAAAATATGGCAAAGAGGTATTCTAAGGACAGTGTCTCCGGCATTAGGATAGGTGAGACATCCTTCTCCTCCAGCTTCTCTTTATATATACACACGGCTGAGTGGAATTTGGAACACCTGGGCAGAGGCGGAGCCAGGGGCAGACCAGGTGCACCTGGGCAGAGGCGGAGCCAGGGGCAGAACAGGTGCACCTGGGCAGAGGCGGAGCCAGGGAGACAGAAAACAAGGAGGGGAGCACTTAACACATGTCTACACAGACATCCACTCAAAGTCCAAAAATGTTCTGAAGAATGTGCTGACATGGAGGTTTAAATTGCCATAACTCTTTTTGGCTTTCGAGCCCGTCTCAGGATTAATGCCCAGGATGCACCTGAAAACAATAAGCCAAGACAACAATTTAAATGTTACATAGATGTATATGTTGCCTCATTTATTTTAAGGCACATGCCGTGGTGCCCTTTTCAATTTAAGTAAAACCTGCACCAAAGAAAGACATTTGTATTTAAAGCCAAGCAAGAGCGATAAAAGCAAGAAAATCACTTAATTTGTTGTGTTATCACAGAGGATGGTCTGAATACAGTATTTTACTGTGAAATAACAGTAACATGTTGTGAAATCCTGGTAATCATTGATCCTGTACATTCACAGTAATTAACTGTGCCTGCATTGATCTCACTGTGAAATTCTAAATCACAGTGTTATATTGTGAACATTACAGGTAAAGACTGTAAAGTGGTAAAACAGTAATTTATTGTAAAATATTACAGCTAAATATTGTGAAATCATGGTAATATTTTACAGTGTAGGCCTAAGCCAGAGAGTCAGAGAAAAAGAGACAGTTGTGTTTTGGATAATGTAGTTGTATTTATTCAAGAAGGGACCATGCACATTAGTTAACACGAGCACTTGAGACCATCAAATGTGCCAGATTTAGCCATGGCTTTATTCCTTATGACAGAATATTTATGTGCAGTTTAAATTGCGGGATAAAGGAGTTTAGTTTGCTGGATAAAGGTATTGACCTCTGTACATGTTATTCTTCCTGTAGGTTCAGCACCACACTCTCCCAGCATGTACAAACGTTTGAACAGCAGTGTCCCACTGCTTAAACTGTACTTCGAGGGCGATGGGTGCCTGCTGAAGGACTTCAGGATCCGCCGAGACTCCCTGGAGGCCTTGATGCGGTGTCTGGGGCCTGAGAGGAGACAGGCCTGGGGACACCATGACTGTCTTGACGACCGTGTACTGGCTGGCACACGGTTTGTCATACAGTGTGGTGTCCCGGGCCTTTCAGGTACCCGTCTCTACGGTCCACATGGTCCACCAGGGAGTGGAGGACATCGCTGCTCTCCGGCACCCTCATCAAGCTGCCTGCTGGTCCAGAGCTGGAGGAGGTCGGGCAGGGCTTCCAGCAGTTGGCCAACAGCCCGACATTCAGTTCCTGTGTGGGTGCAATAGACGGGTGCCACATATGCATCAGGACCCCATCCGGACCCACTGGCCATGATTACGTGAATAGGAAGCTGTATGGATGGGAAGGGGAGATTCCTACACACACTTGTAGGATTTCCGGGCTCAGTCCACGACACCTGTGTCATGAAGCACAGTGCCCTCTATAAAGAGGCTCTTTATCCTCCTCCAGGGTACTTCATTGTGGGGGATGGTGGCTACCCCTGCATTGTACACACCTATGATTGTAACCCCGTATCGGGAGCCACTACAGGGCCGATTCAACGGCTGCCATGCAAAAGCACGCAGCATAATAGAGCGCGCTTTCGGGAAACTGAAGGTGCGATGGAGGTGCCTCCTGTCGAAGGCCTTGGAGGTCAACCATAACTTTGTCCCTGCTGTGGTCACTGCCTGCTGTGTCCTACACAACATCTGCCTTACTGCAGGAGACATTCTTGAACTGTTGGAGGAGGAGCAGGAGGGGGTAGAGAGGTCTCCACCTCGTCCTGTGAGGGGGGAGCGAGGTGGACAGGGCCGGAGAGACAGACTGGCAGACCAAATCTCGGCTCCTGACCACAACCCAGTCCAGCTGCAGGACCACGATTACTGCTGAGAGGATATATATTTTTGGCACCCATTAGTTTTGTTGACAGGTTAAAAATGCATTACTCTGTTCTTTTGTTTGTGCCATTTATAAGCCTTATTTCCAATGTCACCTTGCTCACGTTTATTAAGAGCAAAGGACTTTACAGATGTCTTTATTACAAATTGTATGCGATGTGAAATAGGCCATCACAGAATTTCGTCTGAAAGTGTTACGTTTAGTGTTGAAATCGAGTCATGTTCAGTAATAAAATATTGGTATGCTGTGACTGAACTTTAAAAGAAAGAAGATACATGTGTTAGTAATTGTAGCTACTTATAGGGCTTGAGCGATGCTGTAACTTGACTCAATTTGTATTGATTTATTAATAAAGTATCCCTCATAATGCATTTGGATAATTTACACACGGTTGGTTTAGGCGCAGAATTATGAGGAGGAGATTTACAATTCAGAAATTAAAGTGGTCATGAGTTTCAGTATACCTTGGGTTGCACAATGAGTTTAAGACATTGGCTTTTTAGTCATGTCACAATCATAACATATTGAGCTTTGTATAAAATAAAGATCTCCTTGTATATTTTCAGTAAACATGTGTTGGTTTTTGTTCTGTATTTCGAACTGTAAAGAATGCTACTGATTTAACGACAAACTTAATTTTTATTCCAAACTTAAATATTTTCATAAACTTCACACAAAACAATATAACAAATCCAAACCAAACGAAAAACAAAGAACGGAAACTATTCTTTTCGAACTAATGCTTCAAATAAGTCGAGGAATCTTTTGGAGGATTCCTCACTGGCTGCCAGCTGGCGGTTGAAGCGGTCCTCCTCCTTGGCCGCCTCCGCCTCCAGGAACTGCAATAAACTGCATTTTCTTATTTTCCGGGGAGGGGGACCGGCAGAGGTGGATGGCTCAACATCCTCCTGGCTGTCCGAGCCAGACTTGGCGGCCTCCTCATCGTCCACTGTGGCCTGGCTCTGGACAGCCTCAGTGGATGTTGAGCCACTGCCAGAAGCAACAGCAGCAGTGGCCGAGTCCATCAGGGTGGGAGAGTCGATGGATGGCCTCCCACCGATGGCCTCATGCATGGCCGTAAAATATGGCCATGTGGCTGCTGTGGCCTCTCCCCTGTCAGTCCCTGTCCCGGTTGGGGGGCATTTCAACTCCTACAAAAACACAAAGAAGAGGTAAAGTTATACATCGGCATGCTGAGCAGACACAACCATGGTTACAGACACACAAGAGTAAATGAAAAAATTACAACATAATTACCTTGTATTTTCGTTTCAAGTTTTCCCACTTTTGGCCGATCTGTGTGGGGCTTACAGAACCGAATAGCCCAAGGGCCTTTAGAATTTCCCTGAGTGATACAAGATATGAGTAGTGGTACAAATGCCACTTCAATCTCATTAGTATGCAGAAAAAGTGACCCGCCTTATTTGACCGGAAGTCCCGCCTTTTTATTTTTATTTTGAAACCGTAAGTCCCGCCTCGTTCGACCGTAAGTCCCGCCTCGTTCGACCGGATGTCCCGCCCCCGCTTCCGGCGGATGTCCCGCCCCCGCTTCCGGTTTTCAAAATAAAAAAAAATAAAAAAATTAAAATAAAAAAAATGAGAAAAATAAAATGCCGTTGTTTTCAATCAATTAATATGTCTAGGATATATGTCCCGCCTCCTTACCACTTCCTGTGTGGTTAATCCTGTATACAGTATCGAATGTAACTTACAAATACTTGCAAATAACATGAAATTAATCCCAAAAGTAAGGCATCTTTAAAACATATATTTAAACCTCTCTGTTTTTGCAAACAGGACATGACAGGACATGAGGGGAGAGAACATATGGTGGAGGAGGGGGAACACACACACACACACACACACACACACACACACACACACACACGCACACACACACTTTCCCCCTCACCCTCTCCCTCTGTCTAAATAAAAAGCCATCGTCTTTAGTCACTCTTAAATATTTTTCAAGTCGAGAGAAAATGGCCAAGAGACGTCTTGATATGAATTTAATCAGCGAGACACCGGTGACAACTTACAGCCATCCGTTGGGTGCTCCAAATCAAAGTAAAGCATATAAAAAACAGATATTTTAAAAAGTCAGCCTTTTTGCTAGAGGATAAGGGAGGGGGAAAACCCCAAACCCCCTATGGAGAAGTCATAAACCCCCTATGGAGACAAACATGTTGTAAACAGAGGGAGGTAGGTAGGTAATATACTTAAATATATATATATATAGAAAGTCAGAGAATATTTATCAGAGGATAAACCATATACATTTGTACAAGTCGACACTGGTGCATTTTGTAAGAAAACAGAGTTTTCGTACTCAGACCGCTGCAACAATTTCAAGCAGATCTCTGCGATATGCAGTCGCTGTCCGAATATAATGATGGTTTTAATTATTTATTAACAGTCATAAATGTATTTAGAAAAACCTGTGCTCAAACATTAAAGAAAAAGAAGGGTAAGGTTACCAAAAAGCTTTTGATATAGTTTTAACACACAGCGAGATCCCTAAAAAGTCACTAACAGCTGCGGGGAAAGAATTCTTTTAAATAAAGTTTTTCAAAACTTGTTGAAGAAAAAACGGTATACAATATTATATATATATATATATATATATATAACAGCCATTGACATATAGGCATGTATGGTAGAAAGATTTAACCGTACGCTGAAAACTAAAAAGTGGAGGTATTTTACAGCTAAAAACACTCCTAGACCTATGATAGTGTTTTTTATGTATGACAACTCTACAACTGGTAGAAAGTAAAGTACTTTTTCTGAGCAGATTTTCTTTAAGACTGTGACTGTTAACAAACCAACCCCCGAGAGACAGACATACTCATCCACTTTTCAACGTATTTTGTTTTTGTCTTTCTCGCTTTTTTTTCCATTATATTTTTGGAAAAATGCCTCAACCTCCATGTGAATTGCACACAAATCTGCAGAGTGTCACTAATATATATATATATATATATATATATTCTTTATTTAACAGGTAAAAAAAAAACCTCATTGAGATTAAAATCTCTTTTCCAAGAGTGACCTGGCCAAGAAGGGCAGCATGTACAAAGTTACAACATATAAAACACAGACATGAAAGGCAGACAAATACAGCTGTAAAACACAAATAAAATGGCACATTAGCCAGTCAATATAAAACCTTTATTTAACCAGATTGGCCCCATTGAGATCATAGATCTCTTTTTCAAGGGAGACCTGCAGAAATATGCAAAGTAAAACAAACTATTAAAATCATTCAAAAACTGGCAACATTTTTAAAACGATTTCAAGATATACGAGCACTCACATCGACCAAAACTAAAAAAGTGTTACACAGTGACTGACATTCTGTACGGGAGTTCACACCTCAGCTGCTGTAGGGAGTTGAAATATGTTATGGCTCTCGGGGGATGGTGGTTAAGAGACAGATTCTTAGTTTTTGGACTGCCTCAGGGGGTTAACGACATCTACTAAAAACAAAGTACTTCATAATCTACTTTTTTCAGCTTTTATACACAAAAGTGCAGGGAAGGTAGGCAGATTTAGAACACTATCTATGAGATAGTGTTAGTGTTCCCTGCCCTTATCCATTTATTTTTTCTTTATTCAGCAATCGGCAATTGTGTCACCTTGTTTTTCTTGTTAATTAGGAAAGTGCTTGCTTAAATTTATGTATTTTAAGTGCATATTATAGAACAGGTATAGGGCAATATCAAAATTAGCCCAAACTTTTTTTTATTCACAATGTTTACTGATAATCATCAAAATATATTTAGAACACTATCTGTGCGATAGTGTTAGTGTTCCCTGCCCTTATCCATTTATTTTTCTTTATTCAGCAATCGGCAATTGTGTCACCTTGTTTTTCTTGTTAATTAGGAAAGTGCTTACTTAAATGTTTGTATTTTAAGTGCATATTATAGAACAGGTATAGGGCAATATCAAAATTAGCCCAAACTTTTTTTATTCACAATGTTTACTGATAATCATCGAAATATGCAGGGGGTCCAATTCTTAACTTTTCCCTAAAACATTCTAGAATTTCTTTATCTAACACAAAAAAACATACATTTTAAAAACATTTGACAACAATAGATACGTTGTTCCTGTTTTTATTACGATTATCAGATACAAAATGATAAGTATAAATAAATCTATGCTTTCAAATGCATTATTCAGAGATATTAGGCCTGTCAAATCAAAACTGGAGCATGTGAATAAGAGAGAGCAGAGTCCTAACCAGCTGATCCAAACCAAACTCTGAGCAGCCGGCGGCTGAGACGGAAGCCAACCAGCATGCGGACCAAACTGCTGCTAAGAACTCATGTTTAAATGAAATAGCAAGCAATGAATTCAAAGTGTGTATTTACTACACTAAGAGGAAAAGGAGATTTATCTGAGTTCTGTTGTGAGAGATTCGTGAGTAGAGAAGCGGCATCAGGTTTACAATCCCTCCTGCTAGGACGAAAACACAACTGCAGGTAAATGTGATGATGATGTGTGACAGGTTGAATGCAGCACAATAATCATTTTATTTTCTGAAATCTTTGGTATCGTAATCGTTTAAACCAACATTTTAGTTCAAAATAAAATTTGAATAATCACCCTGTCCTCCAACCAAACAAAAGAGAATACAAAATACACTCATGTAATAACAAAAAATAAGTTAATTTGTCATTTTAAAGCAAATAAGACACACTCTACGAATACAGACTTTACATTTTCCAACATCGACATAATACAATTGAAATGTAACCATTTAACATATAAAATCGCTCATGTTTTCATCAAGGGTATCTACAGCATTACTATACTTTAGAGAAGATTGGTACAGTATATGATGATGTACATTATATATATATATATAAAGCTTATGTGGGATACACAAATAAATATCACCCAATGGATGTTATCTACATCTCATCACATTTTAACTCCTCAGAGTGATTGTGTCTTGATATTTGTCTATATTGATGTTAAACATGGAGCTGCTGTGATGCAAGTCAAATTTGATCTGACCATTAAAGTATTATCGTATTATCGTATCGTATTTCTGCAGGAGATCCACACATAGACAACTCAACATCACAAAGAGGTCAAAAACTTCACAACAGCCCTTTCAATTGGGACAAAATGTATCGACAGTCATTTAAAAATGACCCCTCTCACAACTAAGAAGAAGTTAAGAAAATGGACACTGCAAATATAGCTAGGTAAAATGCCAAGTGGGTACAGCTCATTACAAATGTTAATCTTGGGTTTGCTTTCACTCGATGAAGCTCAGTGCAAGTTCTTTCATGAAGTGCAGGGTCTTTCATGAAGACTTTCACCTTTCCTAGTCGGATTCTCGTCCCCCTAAATCTATCACAGCACGATGGAGTCTAATCGCCAAAGTTTAATATATATTGCCCTTTGTATACACAGCAATAAATATGTTTATCGCACTAAACAAACTTCAACTGTCAATCATTCCAAACACTCTTTAAACCGAGGAGGAGGGGCACACTTAAAATATTGTAACGCAATTGAATCACATTACAAAGTTTGACCAAGTCAAATCAAGTCACTGAATGCAGCTTGAACTGGATAAATGGTTAGTCTTTTTCAAACATACCGTACGTTCTGCATGTTAGTATATCTGGCCCATCGATTTAGACCCTACTGCCTTAGACGCATGCCCTCAATAGGGTAGTCACGCTTTGGGAAGAGGTGTTTCATTTCACAGATCCACCTTGATTGTTATTGTGAAGAGGGACGGGGGAGGAACATTCATAGGATGAAGAAGCATAAACATAACTTGTTTGTAAAACGGACAGCACATCAGTTTCAAGAAAGATGACACCGTGTTTATGCATGACATGCAACATATCTTGAAGTCCTACAAAAAAAAAAAAGGTACAAGTATATTGTGTTGAAAATATCGCCAAAAGTCGTAATATTGTATAATGTATTAGTTGCATGTTGTATTTTTGCTAGCAATCACTATGTAGTTTTTTCCAAAAATATAATGGAAAAAAAGCGAGAAAGACAAAAACAAAATACGTTGAAAAGGGGATGAGTATGTCTGTCTCTCGGGGGGTTGGTTTGTTAAGAGTCACAGTCTTAAAGAAAATCTGCTCAGAAAAAGGCTACATCAGACTTGGTTTTTCTCAGATCCATGGCTAGTTTTTAACGGTCGTCCTTAGTTTTATATGATTTGCTGAGTGGGTGGGACATATTGCGTTGAGTGGGAGGCTTCATCTGTAGAAAGTACTCTGTTTGAGGAGATTTCGTAATAATGGCAGTTTGTCATTTTGAGGGTATTTCAGTGAAACAAGGCTGTTTTGAACATTTGACAGATTTATGCTTAAATTCTCTGGGAAAGTTACCGAAAGATACACTTTGTGTATAAAAGCTGAAAAGTAGATAATGAAGTACTTTGTGTCAGTAGATTTCGTTAAGAATCTTTGACAGATTTATGCTTAATTCTCTCAAGAAGGTTACCGAAAGACACACTTTTCTTTTTAAAAAAGCTGAAAAGTAGATAATGAAGTGTGCTTTGTGTGTACAGACACACAGAAAACACTGAAAAACACAACAAGAAGGACTGTAATACACATGTATCAGACACGCCCCCCTTGCTATAATGATGACAACAGTTTTTAGATGTAAAAAACACTTTTTTAATTTTTTTCACACACAAAATCAATAGTTATAGTGATTGTAGCATCCCCAGGACAGTCTCCAGCTTAGAATTCCCCATATTACTGGAGATATCGTGATGGAAGTTTTTCACTTCAGTCAAAATATTCACGTGTATGCTGTTTTCAACACACAGATGCATTACATCTACAAACAGAGCATACCATGAGAGCACATGATACACTTTTGATGTTTGTTTCATTTCTGAGATAATGTTACAGAATGTTTCGGAAAATGAAGATTGCAGGACCACTTTAAATGTTTCGTTTACAATCGTTTCCCAATGACCCGGAATAGTACTGCCAGAATGAACGATATCCAAAATGTCTTCCAGTTTACAAACTTCGGCCATTCTTTTTACACGGGGGTCACTACTCGTTCTGTTTTCAATCGTCCCCATCATCACACTTATTAAACGGGTAATGACTACATTCTGATCAATATATACAGAGTGTTTTGCATAATAGTTTCCCATTTTATTTTATTTGTCTTTAAATGGGCATGTTTGCCTTGTAGTTGACTTTCAAATATTGAAGACCATGTTAAGAGAAAATGTAAGTGAAACCACATACAAAGCTGTACCGAATGAATGTAAGTGAAACCACATACAAAGCTGTACCGAATGATTCAGAATGTTTCCAAATATTTTGCAAATGTTGCCAAATATTTTATGGAAGGAAGAGTCTATATGATAGGACTTTTTTCTTTTAATTGGTATAACAAATTCGGTATTTCAGAGACAACATACAACATATAACCTTTCCATATTTAGGTGTAATATATAAGGAAAAAAGCGGAAAAAAAAAATTCATTTGAACTATTTCCTGCCATCATCAGTTAACTTGCATAATTTGGAATTAAACCCTCTAAAATGTTGTCTGAATAACAAATATAATGCTGCTAATCAAACCTTTTTCTTCCTCTTTTCACTCACTGTGTCAGTCTAATATGCATATTATCTCTTCTGCTATCATATTGCGAACACTATATGTGCAATACTTGTAGCTCTTGCCAATTTATCTGCCACCTTTGCTCTTCCAAAACCATTCAATTCATGGGGAACATCCGCGTGGGAGCAACTTTGGGTCAAACTTTGTAATGTGATTAAATTGCGTTACAATATTTTAAGTGTGCCCCTCCTCCTCGGTTTAAAGAGTGTTTGGAATGATTGACAGTTGAAGTTTGTTTAGTGCGATAAACATATTTATTGCTGTGTATACAAAGGGCAATATATATTAAACTTTGGCGATTAGACTCCATCGTGCTGTGATAGATTTAGGGGGACGAGAATCCGACTAGGAAAGGTGAAAGTCTTCATGAAAGACCCTGCACTTCATGAAAGAACTTGCACTGAGCTTCATCGAGTGAAAGCAAACCCAAGATTAACATTTGTAATGAGCTGTACCCACTTGGCATTTTACCTAGCTATATTTGCAGTGTCCATTTTCTTAACTTCTTCTTAGTTGTGAGAGGGGTCATTTTTAAATGACTGTCGATACATTTTGTCCCAATTGAAAGGGCTGTTGTGAAGTTTTTGACCTCTTTGTGATGTTGAGTTGTCTATGTGTGGATCTCCTGCAGAAATACGATACGATAATACGATAATACTTTAATGGTCAGATCAAATTTGACTTGCATCACAGCAGTTCCATGTTTAACATCAATATAGACAAATATCAAGACACAATCACTCTGAGGAGTTAAAATGTGATGAGATGTAGATAACATCCATTGGGTGATATTTATTTGTGTATCCCACATAAGCTTTATATATATATATATAATGTACATCATCATATACTGTACCAATCTTCTCTAAAGTATAGTAATGCTGTAGATACCCTTGATGAAAACATGAGCGATTTTATATGTTAAATGGTTACATTTCAATTGTATTATGTCGATGTTGGAAAATGTAAAGTCTGTATTCGTAGAGTGTGTCTTATTTGCTTTAAAATGACAAATTAACTTATTTTTTGTTATTACATGAGTGTATTTTGTATTCTCTTTGTTTGGTTGGAGGACAGGGTGATTATTCAAATTTTATTTTGAACTAAAATGTTGGTTAAACGATTACGATACCAAAGATTTCAGAAAATAAAATGATTATTGTGCTGCATTCAACCTGTCACACATCATCATCACATTTACCTGCAGTTGTGTTTTCGTCCTAGCAGGAGGGATTGTAAACCTGATGCCGCTTCTCTACTCACGAATCTCTCACAACAGAACTCAGATAAATCTCCTTTTCCTCTTAGTGTAGTAAATACACACTTTGAATTCATTGCTTGCTATTTCATTTAAACATGAGTTCTTAGCAGCAGTTTGGTCCGCATGCTGGTTGGCTCCGTCTCAGCCGCCGGCTGCTCAGAGTTTGGTTTGGATCAGCTGGTTAGGACTCTGCTCTCTCTTATTCACATGCTCCAGTTTTGATTTGACAGGCCTAATATCTCTGAATAATGCATTTGAAAGCATAGATTTATTTATACTTATCATTTTGTATCTGATAATCGTAATAAAAACAGGAACAACGTATCTATTGTTGTCAAATGTTTTTAAAATGTATGTTTTTTTGTGTTAGATAAAGAAATTCTAGAATGTTTTAGGGAAAAGTTAAGAATTGGACCCCCTGCATATTTCGATGATTATCAGTAAACATTGTGAATAAAAAAGTTTGGGCTAATTTTGATATTGCCCTATACCTGTTCTATAATATGCACTTAAAATACAAACATTTAAGTAAGCACTTTCCTATTAACAAGAAAAACAAGGTGACACAATTGCCGATTGCTGAATAAAGAAAAATAAATGGATAAGGGCAGGGAACACTAACACTATCGCACAGATAGTGTTCTAAATATATTTTGATGATTATCAGTAAACATTGTGAATAAAAAAAAGTTTGGCTAATTTTGATATTGCCCTATACCTGTTCTATAATATGCACTTAAAATACATAAATTTAAGCAAGCACTTCTAATTAACAAGAAAAAACAAGGTGACACAATTGCCGATTGCTGAATAAAGAAAAATAAATGGATAAGGGCAGGGAACACTAACACTATCTCATAGATAGTGTTCTAAATCTGCCTACCTTCCTTGCACTTTTGTGTATAAAAGCTGAAAAAAGTAGATTATGAAGTACTTTGTTTTTAGTAGATGTCGTTAACCCCCCGAGGCAGTCCAAAAACTAAGAATCTGTCTCTTAACCACCATCCCCCGAGAGCCATAACATATTTCAACTCCCTACAGCAGCTGAGGTGTGAACTCCCGTACAGAATGTCAGTCACTGTGTAACACTTTTTTTAGTTTTGGTCGATGTGAGTGCTCGTATATCTTGAAATCGTTTTAAAAAATGTTGCCAGTTTTTGAATGATTTTAATAGTTTGTTTTACTTTGCATATTTCTGCAGGTCTCCCTTGAAAAAGAGATCTATGATCTCAATGGGGCCAATCTGGTTAAATAAAGGTTCTATATTGACTGGCTAATGTGCCATTTTATTTGTGTTTTACAGCTGTATTTGTCTGCCTTTCATGTCTGTGTTTTATATGTTGTAACTTTGTACATGCTGCCCTTCTTGGCCAGGTCACTCTTGGAAAAGAGATTTAATCTCAATGAGGTTTTTTTTTTACCTGTTAAATAAAGAATATATATATATATATATATATATATATATATATATATTAGTGACACTCTGCAGATTTGTGTGCAATTCACATGGAGGTTGAGGCATTTTTCCAAAAATATAATGGAAAAAAAGCGAGAAAGACAAAAACAAAATACGTTGAAAAGTGGATGAGTATGTCTGTCTCTCGGGGGTTGGTTTGTTAACAGTCACAGTCTTAAAGAAAATCTGCTCAGAAAAAGTACTTTACTTTCTACCAGTTGTAGAGTTGTCATACATAAAAACACTATCATAGGTCTAGGAGTGTTTTTAGCTGTAAAATACCTCCACTTTTTAGTTTTCAGCGTACGGTATAAATCTTTCTACCATACATGCCTATATGTCAATGGCTGTTATATATATATATATATATATAATATTGTATACCGTTTTTTCTTCAACAAGTTTTGAAAAACTTTATTTAAAAGAATTCTTTCCCCGCAGCTGTTAGTGACTTTTTAGGGATCTCGCTGTGTGTTAAAACTATATCAAAAGCTTTTTGGT
This sequence comes from Pseudochaenichthys georgianus, assembly GCF_902827115.2. Classification (NCBI taxonomy): domain Eukaryota; kingdom Metazoa; phylum Chordata; class Actinopteri; order Perciformes; family Channichthyidae; genus Pseudochaenichthys; species Pseudochaenichthys georgianus. The sequence continues at coordinate 49,620,019 of NC_047505.1, read as the reverse complement.
AACCTTACCCTTCTTTTTCTTTAATGTTTGAGCACAGGTTTTTCTAAATACATTTATGACTGTTAATAAATAATTAAAACCATCATTATATTCGGACAGCGACTGCATATCGCAGAGATCTGCTTGAAATTGTTGCAGCGGTCTGAGTACGAAAACTCTGTTTTCTTACAAAATGCACCAGTGTCGACTTGTACAAATGTATATGGTTTATCCTCTGATAAATATTCTCTGACTTTCTATATATATATATATTTAAGTATATTACCTACCTACCTCCCTCTGTTTACAACATGTTTGTCTCCATAGGGGGTTTATGACTTCTCCATAGGGGGTTTGGGGTTTTCCCCCTCCCTTATCCTCTAGCAAAAAGGCTGACTTTTTAAAATATCTGTTTTTTATATGCTTTACTTTGATTTGGAGCACCCAACGGATGGCTGTAAGTTGTCACCGGTGTCTCGCTGATTAAATTCATATCAAGACGTCTCTTGGCCATTTTTCTCTCGACTTGAAAAATATTTAAGAGTGACTAAAGACGATGGCTTTTTATTTAGACAGAGGGAGAGGGTGAGGGGGGGAAAGTGTGTGTGTTGCGTGTGCGTGTGTGTGTGTGGTGTGTGTGTGTGTGTGTGTGTGTGTGTGTGTGTGTGTGTTCCCCCTCCTCCACCATATGTTCTCTCCCCTCATGTCCTGTCATGTCCTGTTTGCAAAAACAGAGAGGTTTAAATATGTTTTAAAGATGCCTTACTTTTGGGATTAATTTCATGTTATTTGCAAGTATTTGTAAGTTACATTCGATACTGTATACAGGATTAACCACACAGGAAGTGGTAAGGAGGCGGGACATATATCCTAGACATATTAATTGATTGAAAACACGGCATTTTATTTTTCTCATTTTTTTAATTTTAATTTATTTTTATTTTGAAAACCGGAAGCGGGGGGCGGGACATCCGCCGGAAGCGGGGGCGGGACTTCCGGTCGAACGAGGCGGGACTTCCGGTCGAACGAGGCGGGACTTCGGTTTCAAAATAAAAAAGGCGGGACTTCCGGTCAAATAAGGCGGGACTTCCGGTTCGAAAAGGGGCGGGGCGAACCTGTCACTTTTTCTGCATACTAATGAGATTGAAGTGGCATTTGTACCACTACTGATATGTTTCAGCAATTAATAAGGCCTGCAGCAACAGGTGCATCTATTGAAAGACAACGATATTTAAAACTCACAGGTTCAGCAGACAATATGAAAATACAAATTGTAACCACCAATACGTAAATGCTAAGGATCATATGTTCCCAAACCAGGAAAATGTCCACTCACTCCCAGGCTTTCTTGGCAGTGTGCCTTCGGCTGTGAAAAGCTGGTCATTCTCCGACCCTCACTTTAATAAGGGTCAGTGGTTCCTCCTGTGTCCCTGTGAAAAGACAAAGTAAAAAGGTTGTAGCTTAAAAACTATTGGAAGATTTACCGACTCTGTAATGAGCAATTTGATTGTAGTGTATAATAACCACATAGCGCAAATCAAATGATAGTGCTGAATGCTAAACAAAGTTCGTGTTGATTTAATACTCTTAAATAATAAAAAGTTTGCCCTTTTAAACATCATAGCATGCTGTAGCAGGATTGGATTGTAGTTAAAATGTGGAAAAACAAACATAAAGAATATCAGGTGAAATGTCAATAAGGAATGGGTTAGAAGGCTCTAACTGCATACAGACGGGCGGAGTTTGATCCCGCATTTCACTTCTTAAATAACTAATGCAACGTATCATTGTCAACACTACATATGTGCATTGCTCCCGCCATGTTTTTTTTTTTTTTTTTTAAATTAATCCAGCCGTTGTGTTACGCCTCTTTTATACTCCACCGTTCCCGGAAATGCATCCGCGGAGGAACCATCAGTGTATCCTCGGTTATAGCTCCTCCAGAGAGCCTCCTCAACGCTCGATCCTCGGTCCTCGGTGTGCATTTAGCAGAAATTAGATTGTCCTTCAAAATGGCGCGCTGATAATTCATTTCAAGGGTCACTACCGGAGGACCGAGGAGTCGAGGAGGGGAGATTTGAGTTTTGAGAAGCCTCTAATGTCCTGTCATGAACGCACATGTGTAAACAAACAGCTCGAGGACCCGTAGCTGCGCTACTTTAGCTGTCCCTAATGTGCCTGACTAAAACACGACGATATAACGCAGATCAAGGAAAACAAGGGGAATTTACAACAGTAATTGAAAACTGTTTATAATTGCATTCACACAGTCGAAGATGTATTTTGTTCTTTCAACGATGTTGCTTTCAGCCTGTATTATTTATGTGTGTGTGTATCTCATTGATGTATAATGTTCAGTGTTGGGACTAACGCGTTACAAACTAAGTAACGCAACTACCTTTGCCGGTAACTAATAACGTACTAGTTACCTATTCCTATTCAGTAACGCCGTATAGTTACTGTGCTTTAAATGGGTGCGTTACTGCGTTACATTATGTGATCCAACCGTCTATGGATCCAACTGAACCGAATCTCCCTGCGGATGTAATTTACAGGCGAATACAGCGATGGTCCTCTCACAGTACCATGGAAAAGTGAAAGTGACCAGAGAGGAGTGATGATTGGTTAACGCGGGGGTAACGTTTCAGGGTAAGCCAATCAGAGACAGAGTTGGGTGGGGCAGATGCAAGTAATCAGCGAGAGCAAGCAGTGCATTTACTACTTGGAGATAACCACTATTTTCAATTTGTGGGGATAAACGACGCAAAAAATATTATGGTCAAATGTAAACTGTGTGCACTGTGCAGGACAGAAAGCATTGTCCACTTGATTGTTGAGGCTACAATAAAGATGCCTGTCAAAATGTCTAAACATATCTTTTGTGTTTTATTGTTCCTCTACATTTCATAATGACAATTGCTACAATGATGGGGAGTTGTCTTTTCTCTTACTGTGCCACAGAACAACACAACAACTTGTATTGTTATTATTTTTAAAGTAAAGTAACTTGTTACTAGTTACTTTATTAGTTACTAACTTATAAAAGTAACTAGTTACTTTTTTGAGAGCAGTAACTATAACTATTACTAGTTACTTTTTAAAAGTAACTTGCACAACACGGATAATGTTGAACTTCTTCGTATTTGTTGTTATAGTTCACTCTTCATTTCTGAAACATGACGCTCGGTTGGTGATAGGTCAAATGCTGAAGCCCCGCCCCTCGCATCCAGACTGAGGCTGAAGTCGAATAGTCCATTTAGCTTAGGAAACCTTCCTAAAGGAGTGAAATGACCCGGAAGTCCCTCAGTGGCAGCCATGATAAGTGCCGTTCGAATTCTCTAGAATGATGAGAATGATAGGAAAGGAGGTTTCAAACTTCCTTTATAACCTCCTTTAGCTTAGGAAACCACTGGACCTCCCTAACCGACAGGAGAAGCGAAAATGCTGCCCCACAATGCCTTGCAGCCGCAGCATTTGCCGTCACTCGAGTCTCGGCCGTTCACGGAAACAACCGATTATGACCGAGAAATGATATCATGAAAGTTACGGTGCTTATTAAGGATTTTAAAACATAGGTGGTAAGTTGCCAAAGTGCTTTGTTTGAACGTTCATCAGTATTATAATCAAAGAGAGAAATATGAACGTTAGTTTTCACTGAAATTATCAAATAAAGTCAACATTTCAGTCTTCACTGAGCTGTGTGGGGTTTGTTCAACTTTTAAAAGATGTTTGAATGGTGATATACACAGTGATAGATGTTAAGGACTAACGTTTATAAAAAATACATTTGTATTGATTTTTAAGATCTTTAGTTCATACAATCATACGTATTAGGATCATTTGTATTAATGTGGACCGGAGGGAGAGGGTGACGAGCATAAGTTTCACTTTCCTTTTTTATTTCAATTCCAACTTTGGTCATGAAGAATATGTTTCTCTGTTGTTCATAAAGCATAAAGCACAGCATCAGAGCACGGTGCAGAGTCTCTAGATGAGTTTACAGTCGTCCCTCGTTCTTATTAAACATCCATGTTGTAGTCCGCTGTATAGAAAACTGTGGTTTCCATAGTTTCCCCACAGCAGCAGACGCACACAATGACGTCCGCTGGCGCATCATAAACACGTCGGATAGTGAAAGTGCATTCGGATTCTCTAAAGTACCGCAGTCTCTTCTCCTAAGTCCTTTTGAATTCTCCTATCCACTATCCCTTAACCCCGTGACGTTGCACTCAGAGGTCAAGGAATAGACGATAGGGTTAGAACTTAGGATCTGATTTTTAAACTATCCGACTGCAGCCTGAGGCTGAAGTCGAATAGTCCATTTAGCTTAGGAACCTTCCTAAAGGAGTGAAATGACCCGGAAGTCCCTCAGTGGCAGCCATGATAAGTGCCGTTCGAATTCTCTAGAATGATGAGAATGATAGGAAAGGAGATTTCAAACTTCCTTTATAACCTCCTTTAGCTTAGGAACCACTGGACCTCCCTTGACGAAAGGAGAGGAGAAAATGCTGCCCCACAATGCCTTGCAGCCGCAGCATTTGCCGTCACTCAACAGTCGGCCGTTCACGGAAACAACCGATTATGACCGAGAAATGATATCATGAAAGTTACGGTGCTTATTAAGCATTTTAAAACATAGGTGGTAAGTTGCCAAAGTGCTTTGTTTTGAACGTTCATCAGTATTATACTCAAAAAGAGAAATATGAACGTTAGTTTTTACTGAAATGATCAAATAAAGTCAACATCTCACAGTCTTTACTGAGCTGTGTGGAGTTTGTTCAACTTTTAAAAGATGTTTGAATGGTGATAACATAGTGATAGATGTTAAGGACTAACGTTTATAATAAATACATCTGAATTGATTTTAAGATCTTTAGTTCATACAATCATACGTATTGGGATCATTTGTATTAATGTGGACCGGAGGGAGAGGGTGACGAGCATAAGTTTCACTTTCCTTTTTTATTTCAATTCCAACTTTGGTCCTGAAGAATATGTTTCTCTGTTGTCCACGTTCATAAAGCAAAGCAACAGCTTCAGAGCACGGTGCAGAGTCTCTAGATGAGTTTACAGTAGTCCCTCGTTCTTATTAAACATCCATGTTGTAGTCCGCTGTATAGAAAACTGTGGTTTCCATAGTTTCCCCACAGCAGCAGACGCACATTCAGGACGTCCGCTGGAGCATCATAAACACGTCGGATAGTGAAAGTGCATTCGGATTCTCTAAAGTACCGCAGTCTTTTCTCCTAAGTCCTTTTGAATTCTCCTATCCACTATCGCTTAACCCCGTGACGTTTCACTCAGAGGTCAAGGAATAGACGATAGGGTTAGAATTTAGGAGCTGATTTTTAAACTATCCGACTGCAGCCTGAGGTTGCAGTCGGATAGTTTAAAAATCAGCTCCTGACGTCTAACCCTATCACACAAACTATCTTCCGTGGCTATACTGATATGTCACAGCGGTCAACCACAGAAACATAAGTCCAGCGGGGCACACGTTGAATACATATAAAACAGTAGTTATATTATGCCTTTAAGCCTATACGTTTAACCCTTAAGAACCCGGACCCATTTCTACTTTTGGGGAAATTAAGGGGAACGTCATTTAGACTAAATAGACCACCTAGAACACATTTCTGACAAGTAACCCCCCCTAGTGTCACATTGGGCTTTCATGGTAAAGTAACTCTTATGTATAACTTCATAATGAGGATGATTTTTTGGTTTACATTTGTTTGAACATACTTTGAATTGAATAATAAAGAATATGTTAACTAAATATAATTGAATCAGCTAAATGAACTGAGCAGATCATAATCATATTTGTAAATGTGCATCTATGTCACTCCGGGTTCACTGTGAATGTTTAGGGTTAATGTCCCGATGTGACATCAGTGTCACAGCAATATTTATGGCATTTGTTTCATATCAATTTCATCAATAAATGTTTCTACAACAGGTTATATGTAATCAGAATCAGAAAAGAGCCCAAGACAGCTTAATGTTTAACAAATGACATGTCATGTAAGCATTTGTATTCTTAAATGGCTTGAATGTTAACTTTAGCAACAAAAAACCTTTCCAGATGTAGCTAGTTCTGTCACATGTGTTAGCCTGGCACATGGACATGTTGTTATGGGAACACAAAACCAAATGACAAGGACCATGACCCACCAGACTGTTCAGTGTGTGTCACTTAGGGACTTCATGAGATCAAAAAGGCTAAAGCTGTATAAGGAACTTTCCAGAACATTTAAAGTTCATGTGACACCTGTGTCTAAGCAATTCTGTCTGCCTTCCGTGTTGCACCCTGATGAGGACCCTCTGATATAAAATGCTTAACTGTCTAAGTTGCAACCATGCACTTTGTGGAGGGCTAAGCGCCAGCTTCACATCTTTTTGGATTCATTTATAGAAGGAAAGACAACAGTGATAGTTATGTTTCAGAATAACATTTATTGGAAATTGTTAGAACAATCTCCCTGGTCCCCGGCTTGAGCTTCAGTCTCAGGACCCATGTGTCTGTGATCCTCTCTGAAGGGAAGTAGTCATCCACATACAGAGACTAGTTCCTTAAATAAGCGCAAATAAAAAACTGGACTACCAGGTCCTCCAGGCTAAACATAAACACATCTGCAAAAATATGGCAAAGAGGTATTCTAAGGACAGTGTCTCCGGCATTAGGATAGGTGAGACATCCTTCTCCTCCAGCTTCTCTTTATATATACACACGGCTGAGTGGAATTTGGAACACCTGGGCAGAGGCGGAGCCAGGGGCAGACCAGGTGCACCTGGGCAGAGGCGGAGCCAGGGGCAGAACAGGTGCACCTGGGCAGAGGCGGAGCCAGGGAGACAGAAAACAAGGAGGGGAGCACTTAACACATGTCTACACAGACATCCACTCAAAGTCCAAAAATGTTCTGAAGAATGTGCTGACATGGAGGTTTAAATTGCCATAACTCTTTTTGGCTTTCGAGCCCGTCTCAGGATTAATGCCCAGGATGCACCTGAAAACAAAAGCCAAGACAACAATTTAAATGTTACATAGATGTATATGTTGCCTCATTTATTTTAAGGCACATGCCGTGGTGCCCTTTTCAATTTAAGTAAAACCTGCACCAAAGAAAGACATTTGTATTTAAAGCCAAGCAAGAGCGATAAAAGCAAGAAAATCACTTAATTTGTTGTGTTATCACAGAGGATGGTCTGAATACAGTATTTTACTGTGAAATAACAGTAACATGTTGTGAAATCCTGGTAATCATTGATCCTGTACATTCACAGTAATTAACTGTGCCTGCATTGATCTCACTGTGAAATTCTAAATCACAGTGTTATATTGTGAACATTACAGGTAAAGACTGTAAAGTGGTAAAACAGTAATTTATTGTAAAATATTACAGCTAAATATTGTGAAATCATGGTAATATTTTACAGTGTAGGCCTAAGCCAGAGAGTCAGAGAAAAAGAGACAGTTGTGTTTTGGATAATGTAGTTGTATTTATTCAAGAAGGGACCATGCACATTAGTTAACACGAGCACTTGAGACCATCAAATGTGCCAGATTTAGCCATGGCTTTATTCCTTATGACAGAATATTTATGTGCAGTTTAAATTGCGGGATAAAGGAGTTTAGTTTGCTGGATAAAGGTATTGACCTCTGTACATGTTATTCTTCCTGTAGGTTCAGCACCACACTCTCCCAGCATGTACAAACGTTTGAACAGCAGTGTCCCACTGCTTAAACTGTACTTCGAGGGCGATGGGTGCCTGCTGAAGGACTTCAGGATCCGCCGAGACTCCCTGGAGGCCTTGATGCGGTGTCTGGGGCCTGAGAGGAGACAGGCCTGGGGACACCATGACTGTCTTGACGACCGTGTACTGGCTGGCACACGGTTTGTCATACAGTGTGGTGTCCCGGGCCTTTCAGGTACCCGTCTCTACGGTCCACATGGTCCACCAGGGAGTGGAGGACATCGCTGCTCTCCGGCACCCTCATCAAGCTGCCTGCTGGTCCAGAGCTGGAGGAGGTCGGGCAGGGCTTCCAGCAGTTGGCCAACAGCCCGACATTCAGTTCCTGTGTGGGTGCAATAGACGGGTGCCACATATGCATCAGGACCCCATCCGGACCCACTGGCCATGATTACGTGAATAGGAAGCTGTATGGATGGGAAGGGGAGATTCCTACACACTTGTAGGATTTCCGGGCTCAGTCCACGACACCTGTGTCATGAAGCACAGTGCCCTCTATAAAGAGGCTCTTTATCCTCCTCCAGGGTACTTCATTGTGGGGGATGGTGGCTACCCCTGCATTGTACACACCTATGATTGTAACCCCGTATCGGGAGCCACTACAGGGCCGATTCAACGGCTGCCATGCAAAAGCACGCAGCATAATAGAGCGCGCTTTCGGGAAACTGAAGGTGCGATGGAGGTGCCTCCTGTCGAAGGCCTTGGAGGTCAACCATAACTTTGTCCCTGCTGTGGTCACTGCCTGCTGTGTCCTACACAACATCTGCCTTACTGCAGGAGACATTCTTGAACTGTTGGAGGAGGAGCAGGAGGGGGTAGAGAGGTCTCCACCTCGTCCTGTGAGGGGGGAGCGAGGTGGACAGGGCCGGAGAGACAGACTGGCAGACCAAATCTCGGCTCCTGACCACAACCCAGTCCAGCTGCAGGACCACGATTACTGCTGAGAGGATATATATTTTTGGCACCCATTAGTTTTGTTGACAGGTTAAAAATGCATTACTCTGTTCTTTTGTTTGTGCCATTTATAAGCCTTATTTCCAATGTCACCTTGCTCACGTTTATTAAGAGCAAAGGACTTTACAGATGTCTTTATTACAAATTGTATGCGATGTGAAATAGGCCATCACAGAATTTCGTCTGAAAGTGTTACGTTTAGTGTTGAAATCGAGTCATGTTCAGTAATAAAATATTGGTATGCTGTGACTGAACTTTAAAAGAAAGAAGATACATGTGTTAGTAATTGTAGCTACTTATAGGGCTTGAGCGATGCTGTAACTTGACTCAATTTGTATTGATTTATTAATAAAGTATCCCTCATAATGCATTTGGATAATTTACACACGGTTGGTTTAGGCGCAGAATTATGAGGAGGAGATTTACAATTCAGAAATTAAAGTGGTCATGAGTTTCAGTATACCTTGGGTTGCACAATGAGTTTAAGACATTGGCTTTTTAGTCATGTCACAATCATAACATATTGAGCTTTGTATAAAATAAAGATCTCCTTGTATATTTTCAGTAAACATGTGTTGGTTTTTGTTCTGTATTTCGAACTGTAAAGAATGCTACTGATTTAACGACAAACTTAATTTTTATTCCAAACTTAAATATTTTCATAAACTTCACAAAACAATATAACAAATCCAAACCAAACGAAAACAAAGAACGGAAACTATTCTTTTCGAACTAATGCTTCAAATAAGTCGAGGAATCTTTTGGAGGATTCCTCACTGGCTGCCAGCTGGCGGTTGAAGCGGTCCTCCTCCTTGGCCGCCTCCGCCTCCAGGAACTGCAATAAACTGCATTTTCTTATTTTCCGGGGAGGGGGACCGGCAGAGGTGGATGGCTCAACATCCTCCTGGCTGTCCGAGCCAGACTTGGCGGCCTCCTCATCGTCCACTGTGGCCTGGCTCTGGACAGCCTCAGTGGATGTTGAGCCACTGCCAGAAGCAACAGCAGCAGTGGCCGAGTCCATCAGGGGGGAGAGTGATGGATGGCCTCCCACCGATGGCCTCATGCATGGCCGTAAAATATGGCCATGTGGCTGCTGTGGCCTCTCCCCTGTCAGTCCCTGTCCCGGTTGGGGGGCATTTCAACTCCTACAAAAACACAAAGAAGAGGTAAAGTTATACATCGGCATGCTGAGCAGACACAACCATGGTTACAGACACACAAGAGTAAATGAAAAAATTACAACATAATTACCTTGTATTTCGTTTCAAGTTTTCCCACTTTTGGCCGATCTGTGTGGGGCTTACAGAAACCGAATAGCCCAAGGGCCTTTAGAATTTCCCTGAGTGATACAAGATATGAGTAGTGGTACAAATGCCACTTCAATCTCATTAGTATGCAGAAAAAGTGACCCGCCTTATTTGACCGGAAGTCCCGCCTTTTTATTTTTATTTTGAAACCGTAAGTCCCGCCTCGTTCGACCGAAGTCCCGCCTCGTTCGACCGGATGTCCCGCCCCCGCTTCCGGCGGATGTCCCGCCCCCGCTTCCGGTTTTCAAAATAAAAAAAAATAAAAAAATTAAAATAAAAAAATGAGAAAAATAAAATGCCGTTGTTTTCAATCAATTAATATGTCTAGGATATATGTCCCGCCTCCTTACCACTTCCTGTGTGGTTAATCCTGTATACAGTATCGAATGTAACTTACAAATACTTGCAAATAACATGAAATTAATCCCAAAAGTAAGGCATCTTTAAAACATATATTTAAACCTCTCTGTTTTGCAAACAGGACATGACAGGACATGAGGGGAGAGAACATATGGTGGAGGAGGGGGACACACACACACACACACACACACACACACACACACACACACACACGCACACACACACTTTCCCCCTCACCCTCTCCCTCTGTCTAAATAAAAAGCCATCGTCTTTAGTCACTCTTAAATATTTTTCAAGTCGAGAGAAAATGGCCAAGAGACGTCTTGATATGAATTTAATCAGCGAGACACCGGTGACAACTTACAGCCATCCGTTGGGTGCTCCAAATCAAAGTAAAGCATATAAAAAACAGATATTTTAAAAAGTCAGCCTTTTGCTAGAGGATAAGGGAGGGGGAAAACCCCAAACCCCCTATGGAGAAGTCATAAACCCCCTATGGAGACAAACATGTTGTAAACAGAGGGAGGTAGGTAGGTAATATACTTAAATATATATATATAGAAAGTCAGAGAATATTTATCAGAGGATAAACCATATACATTTGTACAAGTCGACACTGGTGCATTTTGTAAGAAAACAGAGTTTTCGTACTCAGACCGCTGCAACAATTTCAAGCAGATCTCTGTGATATGCAGTCGCTGTCCGAATATAATGATGGTTTTAATTATTTATTAACAGTCATAAATGTATTTAGAAAAACCTGTGCTCAAACATTAAAGAAAAAGAAGGGTAAGGTTACCAAAAAGCTTTTGATATAGTTTTAACACACAGCGAGATCCCTAAAAAGTCACTAACAGCTGCGGGGAAAGAATTCTTTTAAATAAAGTTTTTCAAAACTTGTTGAAGAAAAAACGGTATACTATATATATATATATATATATATAACAGCCATTGACATATAGGCATGTATGGTAGAAAGATTTAACCGTACGCTGAAAACTAAAAAGTGGAGGTATTTTACAGCTAAAAACACTCCTAGACCTATGATAGTGTTTTTTATGTATGACAACTCTACAACTGGTAGAAAGTAAAGTACTTTTTCTGAGCAGATTTTCTTTAAGACTGTGACTGTTAACAAACCAACCCCCGAGAGACAGACATACTCATCCACTTTTCAACGTATTTTGTTTTTGTTTCTCGCTTTTTTTTCCATTATATTTTTGGAAAAATGCCTCAACCTCCATGTGAATTGCACACAAATCTGCAGAGTGTCACTAATATATATATAATATATATATTCTTTATTTAACAGGTAAAAAAAAACCTCATTGAGATTAAAATCTCTTTTCCAAGAGTGACCTGGCCAAGAAGGGCAGCATGTACAAAGTTACAACATATAAAACACAGACATGAAAGGCAGACAAATACAGCTGTAAAACACAAATAAAATGGCACATTAGCCAGTCAATAAAACCTTTATTTAACCAGATTGGTCCCATTGAGATCATAGATCTCTTTTCAAGGGAGACCTGCAGAAATATGCAAAGTAAAACAAACTATTAAAATCATTCAAAAACTGGCAACATTTTTAAAACGATTTCAAGATATACGAGCACTCACATCGACCAAAACTAAAAAAGTGTTACACAGTGACTGACATTCTGTACGGGAGTTCACACCTCAGCTGCTGTAGGGAGTTGAAATATGTTATGGCTCTCGGGGGATGGTGGTTAAGAGACAGATTCTTAGTTTTGGACTGCCTCAGGGGGTTAACGACATCTACTAAAAACAACAAGTACTTCATAATCTACTTTTTTCAGCTTTTATACACAAAAGTGCAGGAAGGTAGGCAGATTTAGAACACTATCTATGAGATAGTGTTAGTGTTCCCTGCCCTTATCCATTTATTTTTTCTTTATTCAGCAATCGGCAATTGTGTCACCTTGTTTTTCTTGTTAATTAGGAAAGTGCTTGCTTAAATTTATGTATTTTAAGTGCATATTATAGAACAGGTATAGGGCAATATCAAAATTAGCCCAAAACTTTTTTTATTCACAATGTTTACTGATAATCATCAAAATATATTTAGAACACTATCTGTGCGATAGTGTTAGTGTTCCCTGCCCTTATCCATTTATTTTTCTTTATTCAGCAATCGGCAATTGTGTCACCTTGTTTTTCTTGTTAATTAGGAAAGTGCTTACTTAAATGTTTGTATTTTAAGTGCATATTATAGAACAGGTATAGGGCAATATCAAAATTAGCCCAAACTTTTTTTATTCACAATGTTTACTGATAATCATCGAAATATGCAGGGGGTCCAATTCTTAACTTTTCCCTAAAACATTCTAGAATTTCTTTATCTAACACAAAAAAACATACATTTTAAAAACATTTGACAACAATAGATACGTTGTTCCTGTTTTTATTACGATTATCAGATACAAAATGATAAGTATAAATAAATCTATGCTTTCAAATGCATTATTCAGAGATATTAGGCCTGTCAAATCAAAACTGGAGCATGTGAATAAGAGAGAGCAGAGTCCTAACCAGCTGATCCAAACCAAACTCTGAGCAGCCGGCGGCTGAGACGGAACCAACCAGCATGCGGACCAAACTGCTGCTAAGAACTCATGTTTAAATGAAATAGCAAGCAATGAATTCAAAGTGTGTATTTACTACACTAAGAGGAAAAGGAGATTTATCGAGTTCTGTTGTGAGAGATTCGTGAGTAGAGAAGCGGCATCAGGTTTACAATCCCTCCTGCTAGGACGAAAACACAACTGCAGGTAAATGTGATGATGATGTGTGACAGGTTGAATGCAGCACAATAATCATTTTATTTTCTGAAATCTTTGGTATCGTAATCGTTTAACCAACATTTTAGTTCAAAATAAAATTTGAATAATCACCCTGTCCTCCAACCAAACAAAAGAGAATACAAAATACACTCATGTAATAACAAAAAATAAGTTAATTTGTCATTTTAAAGCAAATAAGACACACTCTACGAATACAGACTTTACATTTTCCAACATCGACATAATACAATTGAAATGTAACCATTTAACATATAAAATCGCTCATGTTTTCATCAAGGGTATCTACAGCATTACTATACTTTAGAGAAGATTGGTACAGTATATGATGATGTACATTATATATATATATATAAAGCTTATGTGGGATACACAAATAAATATCACCCAATGGATGTTATCTACATCTCATCACATTTTAACTCCTCAGAGTGATTGTGTCTTGATATTTGTCTATATTGATGTTAAACATGGAGCTGCTGTGATGCAAGTCAAATTTGATCTGACCATTAAAGTATTATCGTATTATCGTATCGTATTTCTGCAGGAGATCCACACATAGACAACTCAACATCACAAAGAGGTCAAAAACTTCACAACAGCCTTTCAATTGGGACAAAATGTATCGACAGTCATTTAAAAATGACCCCTCCACAACTAAGAAGAAGTTAAGAAAATGGACACTGCAAATATAGCTAGGTAAAATGCCAAGTGGGTACAGCTCATTACAAATGTTAATCTTGGGTTGCTTTCACTCGATGAAGCTCAGTGCAAGTTCTTTCATGAAGTGCAGGGTCTTTCATGAAGACTTTCACCTTTCCTAGTCGGATTCTCGTCCCCCTAAATCTATCACAGCACGATGGAGTCTAATCGCCAAAGTTTAATATATATTGCCCTTTGTATACACAGCAAAATATGTTTATCGCACTAAACAAACTTCAACTGTCAATCATTCCAAACACTCTTTAAACCGAGGAGGAGGGGCACACTTAAAATATTGTAACGCAATTGAATCACATTACAAAGTTTGACCAAGTCAAATCAAGTCACTGAATGCAGCTTGAACTGGATAAATGGTTAGTCTTTTTCAAACATACCGTACGTTCTGCATGTTAGTATATCTGGCCCATCGATTTAGACCCTACTGCCTTAGACGCATGCCCTCAATAGGGTAGTCACGCTTTGGGAAGAGGTGTTTCATTTCACAGATCCACCTTGATTGTTATTGTGAAGAGGGACGGGGGAGGAACATTCATAGGATGAAGAAGCATAAACATAACTTGTTTGTAAAACGGACAGCACATCAGTTTCAAGAAAGATGACACCGTGTTTATGCATGACATGCAACATATCTTGAAGTCCTACAAAAAAAAAAGGTACAAGTATATTGTGTTGAAAATATCGCCAAAAGTCGTAATATTGTATAATGTATTAGTTGCATGTTGTATTTTTGCTAGCAATCACTATGTAGTTTTTTCCAAAAATATAATGGAAAAAAAGCGAGAAAGACAAAACAAAATTACGTTGAAAGGGGATGAGTATGTCTGTCTCTCGGGGGGTTGGTTTGTTAAGAGTCACAGTCTTAAAGAAAATCTGCTCAGAAAAAGGCTACATCAGACTTGGTTTTTCTCAGATCATGGCTAGTTTTAACGGTCGTCCTTAGTTTTATATGATTTGCTGAGTGGGTGGGACATATTGCGTTGAGTGGGAGGCTTCATCTGTAGAAAGTACTCCTGTTTGAGGAGATTTCGTAATAATGGCAGTTTGTCATTTTGAGGGTATTTCAGTGAAACAAGGCTGTTTGAACATTTGACAGATTTATGCTTAAATTCTCTGGGAAGTTACGAAGATACACTTGTGTATAAAAGCTGAAAAGTAGATAATGAAGTACTTTGTGTCAGTAGATTTCGTAAGAATCTTTGACAGATTTATGCTTAATTCTCTCAAGAAGGTACCGAAAGACACACTTTTCTTTTTAAAAAAAGCTGAAAAGTAGATAATGAAGTGTGCTTTGTGTGTACAGACACACAGAAAACACTGAAAAACACAACAAGAAGGACTGTACTACACATGTATCAGACACGCCCCCTTGCTATAATGATGACAACAGTTTTTAGATGTAAAAAACACTTTTTTAATTTTTTTCACACACAAAATCAATAGTTATAGTGATTGTAGCATCCCAGGACAGTCTCCAGCTTAGAATTCCCATATTACTGGAGATATCGTGATGGAAGTTTTTCACTTCAGTCAAAATATTCACGTGTATGCTGTTTTCAACACACAGATGCATTACATCTACAAACAGAGCATACCATGAGAGCACATGATACACTTTTGATGTTTGTTTTCATTTCTGAGATAATGTTACAGAATGTTTCGGAAATGAAGATTGCAGGACCACTTTAAATGTTTCGTTTACAATCGTTTCCCAATGACCCGGAATAGTACTGCCAGAATGAACGATATCCAAAAATGTCTTCCAAGTTTACAAACTTCGGCCATTCTTTTACACGGGGGTCACTACTCGTTCTGTTTTCAATCGTCCCCATCATCACACTTATTAAACGGGTAATGACTACATTCTGATCAATATATACAGAGTGTTTTGCATAATAGTTTCCCATTTTATTTATTTGTCTTTAAATGGGCATGTTTGCCTTGTAGTTGACTTTCAAATATTGAAGACCATGTTAAGAGAAAATGTAAGTGAAACCACATACAAAGCTTTGTACCGAATGAATGTAAGTGAAACCACATACAAAGCCTGTACCGAATGATCAGAATGTTTCCAAATATTTTGCAAATGTTGCCAAATATTTATGGAAGGAAGAGTCTATATGATAGGACTTTTTTCTTTTAATTGGCTATAACAAATTCGGTATTTCAGAGACA
This sequence comes from Pseudochaenichthys georgianus, assembly GCF_902827115.2. NCBI lineage: Eukaryota > Metazoa > Chordata > Actinopteri > Perciformes > Channichthyidae > Pseudochaenichthys > Pseudochaenichthys georgianus. The sequence goes on along the minus strand of NC_047505.1, from coordinate 49,603,950 downwards.
ACATACAACATATAACCTTTCCATATTTAGGTGTAATATATAAGGAAAAAAGCGGAAAAAAAAAAATTCATTGAACTATTTCCTCGCCATCATCAGTTAACTTGCATAATTTGGAATTAACCCTCTAAATGTTGTCTGAATAACAAATATAATGCTGCTAATCAAACCTTTTTCTTCCTCTTTTTCACTCACTGTGTCAGTCTAATATGCATATTATCTCTTCTGCTATCATATTGCGAACACTATATGTGCAATACTTGTAGCTCTTGCCAATTTATCTGCCACCTTTGCTCTTCCAAAACCATTCAATTCATGGGGAACATCCGCGTGGGAGCAACTTTGGGTCAAACTTTGTAATGTGATTAAATTGCGTTACAATATTTTAAGTGTGCCCCTCCTCCTCGGTTTAAAGAGTGTTTGGAATGATTGACAGTTGAAGTTTGTTTAGTGCGATAAACATATTTATTGCTGTGTATACAAAGGGCAATATATATTAAACTTTGGCGATTAGACTCCATCGTGCTGTGATAGATTTAGGGGGACGAGAATCCGACTAGGAAAGGTGAAAGTCTTCATGAAAGACCCTGCACTTCATGAAAGAACTTGCACTGAGCTTCATCGAGTGAAAGCAAACCCAAGATTAACATTTGTAATGAGCTGTACCCACTTGGCATTTTACCTAGCTATATTTGCAGTGTCCATTTTCTTAACTTCTTCTTAGTTGTGAGAGGGGTCATTTTTAAATGACTGTCGATACATTTTGTCCCAATTGAAAGGGCTGTTGTGAAGTTTTTGACCTCTTGTGTGATGTGAGTTGTCTATGTGTGGATCTCCTGCAGAAATACGATACGATAATACGATAATACTTTAATGGTCAGATCAAATTTGACTTGCATCACAGCAGTTCCATGTTTAACATCAATATAGACAAATATCAAGACACAATCACTCTGAGGAGTTAAAATGTGATGAGATGTAGATAACATCCATGGGTGATATTTATTTGTGTATCCCACATAAGCTTTATATATATATATATAATGTACATCATCATATACTGTACCAATCTTCTCTAAAGTATAGTAATGCTGTAGATACCCTTGATGAAAACATGAGCGATTTATATGTTAAATGGTTACATTTCAATTGTAATTATGTCGATGTTGGAAAATGTAAAGTCTGTATTCGTAGAGTGGTGTCTTATTTGCTTTTAAAATGACAAATTAACTTATTTTTTGTTATTACATGAGTGTATTTGGTATTCTCTTTTGTTTGGTTGGAGGACAGGGTGATTATTCAAATTTTATTTTGAACTAAAATGTTGGTTTTAAACGATTACGATACCAAAGATTTCAGAAATAAAATGATTATTGTGCTGCATTCAACCTGTCACACATCATCATCACATTTACCTGCAGTTGTGTTTTTCGTCCTAGCAGGAGGGATTGTAAACCTGATGCCGCTTCTCTACTCACGAATCTCTCACAACAGAACTCAGACTAAATCTCCTTTTCCTCTTAGTGTAGTAAATACACACTTTGAATTCATTGCTTGCTATTTCATTTAAACATGAGTTCTTAGCAGCAGTTTGGTCCGCATGCTGGTTGGCTCCGTCTCAGCCGCCGGCTGCTCAGAGTTTGGTTTTGGATCAGCTGGTTAGGACTCTGCTCTCTCTTATTCACATGCTCAAGTTTTGATTTGACAGGCCTAATATCTCTGAATAATGCATTTGAAAGCATAGATTTATTTATACTTATCATTTTTGTATCTGATAATCGTAATAAAAACAGGAACAACGTATCTATTGTTGTCAAATGTTTTTAAAATGTATGTTTTTTTGTGTAGATAAAGAAATTCTAGAATGTTTTAGGGAAAAGTTAAGAATTGGACCCCCTGCATATTTCGATGATTATCAGTAAACATTGTGAATAAAAAAGTTTGGGCTAATTTTGATATTGCCCCTATACCTGTTCTATAATATGCACTTAAAATACAAACATTTAAGTAAGCACTTTCCTAATTAACAAGAAAAACAAGGGTGACACAATTGCCGATTGCTGAATAAAGAAAATAAATGGATAAGGGCAGGGAACACTAACACTATCGCACAGATAGTGTTCTAAATATATTTGATGATTATCAGTAAACATTGTGAATAAAAAAAAGTTTGGCTAATTTTGATATTGCCCTATACCTGTTCTATAATATGCACTTAAAATACATAAATTTAAGCAAGCACTTTCCTAATTAACAAGAAAAACAAGGTGACACAATTGCCGATTGCTGAATAAAGAAAAATAAATGGATAAGGGCAGGGAACACTAACACTATCTCATAGATAGTGTTCTAAATCTGCCTACCTTCCTTGCACTTTTGTGTATAAAAGCTGAAAAAAGTAGATTATGAAGTACTTTGTTTTTAGTAGATGTCGTTAACCCCCCGAGGCAGTCCAAAAACTAAGAATCTGTCTCTTAACCACCATCCCCCGAGAGCCATAACATATTTCAACTCCCTACAGCAGCTGAGGTGTGAACTCCCGTACAGAATGTCAGTCACTGTGTAACACTTTTTTAGTTTTGGTCGATGTGAGTGCTCGTATATCTTGAAATCGTTTTAAAAATGTTGCCAGTTTTTGAATGATTTTAATAGTTTGTTTTACTTTGCATATTTCTGCAGGTCTCCCTTGAAAAAGAGATCTATGATCTCAATGGGGCCAATCTGGTTAAATAAAGGTTCTATATTGACTGGCTAATGTGCCATTTATTTGTGTTTTACAGCTGTATTTGTCTGCCTTTCATGTCTGTGTTTTATATGTTGTAACTTTGTACATGCTGCCCTTCTTGGCCAGGTCACTCTTGGAAAAGAGATTTTAATCTCAATGAGGTTTTTTTTTTACCTGTTAAATAAAGAATATATATATATATATATATATATATATATATATATATTAGTGACACTCTGCAGATTTGTGTGCAATTCACATGGAGGTTGAGGCATTTTTCCAAAAAATATAATGGAAAAAAAAGCGAGAAAGACAAAAACAAAATACGTTGAAAAGTGGATGAGTATGTCTGTCTCTCGGGGGTTGGTTTGTTAACAGTCACAGTCTTAAAGAAAATCTGCTCAGAAAAAGTACTTTACTTTCTACCAGTTGTAGAGTTGTCATACATAAAAAACACTATCATAGGTCTAGGAGTGTTTTTAGCTGTAAAATACCTCCACTTTTTAGTTTTCAGCGTACGGTTAAATCTTTCTACCATACATGCCTATATGTCAATGGCTGTTATATATATATATATATATAATATTGTATACCGTTTTTTCTTCAACAAGTTTTGAAAAACTTTATTTAAAAGAATTCTTTCCCCGCAGCTGTTAGTGACTTTTTAGGGATCTCGCTGTGTGTTAAAACTATATCAAAAGCTTTTTGGTAACCTTACCCTTCTTTTTCTTTAATGTTTGAGCACAGGTTTTTCTAAATACATTTATGACTGTTAATAAATAATTAAAACCATCATTATATTCGGACAGCGACTGCATATCGCAGAGATCTGCTTGAAATTGTTGCAGCGGTCTGAGTACGAAAACTCTGTTTTCTTACAAAATGCACCAGTGTCGACTTGTACAAATGTATATGGTTTATCCTCTGATAAATATTCTCTGACTTTCTATATATATATATATTTAAGTATATTACCTACCTACCTCCCTCTGTTTACAACATGTTTGTCTCCATAGGGGGTTTATGACTTCTCCATAGGGGGTTTGGGGTTTTCCCCCTCCCTTATCCTCTAGCAAAAAGGCTGACTTTTTAAAATATCTGTTTTTTATATGCTTTACTTTGATTTGGAGCACCCAACGGATGGCTGTAAGTTGTCACCGGTGTCTCGCTGATTAAATTCATATCAAGACGTCTCTTGGCCATTTTCTCTCGACTTGAAAAATATTTAAGAGTGACTAAAGACGATGGCTTTTTATTTAGACAGAGGGAGAGGGTGAGGGGGAAAGTGTGTGTGTGCGTGTGCGTGTGTGGTGTGTGTGTGTGTGTGTGTGTGTGTGTGTGTGTGTGTGTGTGTGTTCCCCCTCCTCCACCATATGTTCTCTCCCCTCATGTCCTGTCATGTCCTGTTTGCAAAAACAGAGAGGTTTAAATATATGTTTTAAAGATGCCTTACTTTTGGGATTAATTTCATGTTATTTGCAAGTATTTGTAAGTTACATTCGATACTGTATACAGGATTAACCACACAGGAAGTGGTAAGGAGGCGGGACATATATCCTAGACATATTAATTGATTGAAAACAACGGCATTTTATTTTTCTCATTTTTTTAATTTTAATTTATTTTTATTTTGAAAACCGGAAGCGGGGGCGGGACATCCGCCGGAAGCGGGGGCGGGACTTCCGGTCGAACGAGGCGGGACTTCCGGTCGAACGAGGCGGGACTTCCGGTTTCAAAATAAAAAGGCGGGACTTCCGGTCAAATAAGGCGGGACTTCCGGTCGAAAAGGGGCGGGGCGACCTGTCACTTTTTCTGCATACTAATGAGATTGAAGTGGCATTTGTACCACTACTGATATGTTTCAGCAATTAATAAGGCCTGCAGCAACAGGTGCATCTATGAAAGCAATCGATATTTAAACTCACAGGTTCAGCAGACAATATGAAAATACAAATTGTAACCACCAATACGTAAATGCTAAGGATCATATGTTCCCAACCAGGAAAATGTCACTCACTCCCAGGCTTTCTTGGCAGTGTGCCTTCGGCCTGTGAAAAGCTGGTCATTCTCGACCCTCACTTTAATAAGGGTCAGTGTTTCCTCCTGTGTCCCTGTGAAAAGACAAAGTAAAAAGGTGTAGCTTAAAACTATTGGAAGATTTACCGACTCTGTAATGAGCAATTGATTGTAGTGTATAAATAACAACATAGCGCAAATCAAATGATAGTGCTGAATGCTAAACAAAGTTCGTGTTGATTTAATACTCTTAAAAATAAATAAAGTTTGCCCTTTTAAACATCATAGCATGCTGTAGCAGGATTGGATGTAGTTAAAATGTGGAAACAAACATAAAGAATATCAGGTGAAATGTCAATAAGGAATGCGGTTAGAAGGCTCTAACTGCATACAGACGGGCGGAGTTTGATCCCGCATTTCACTTCTTAAATAACTAATGCAACGTATCATTGTCAACACTTACATATGTGCATTGCTCCCGCCATGTTTTTTTTTTTTTTAAATTAATCCAGCCGTGTGTTACGCCTCTTTTATACTCCACCGTTCCCGGAAATGCATCCGCGGAGGAACCATCAGTGTATCCTCGGTTATAGCTCCTCCAGAGAGCCTCCTCAACGCTCGATCCTCGGTCCTCGGTGTGCATTTAGAGAAATTAGATGTCCTTCAAAATGGCGCGCTGAAATTCATTTCAGGGTCACTACCGGAGGACCGAGGAGTCGAGGAGGGGAGATTTGAGTTTTGAGAAGCCTCTAATGTCCTGTCATGAACGCACATGTGTAAACAAACAGCTCGAGGACCCGTAGCTGCGCTACTTTAGCTGTCCCTAAATGTGCCTGACTAAAACACGACCGATATAACGCAGATCAAGGAAAACAAGGGGAATTTACAACAGTAATTGAAAACTGTTTATAATGCATTCACACAGTCGAAGATGTATTTTGTTCTTTCAAACGATGTTGCTTTCAGCCTGTATTATTTATGTGTGTGTGTATCTCATTGATGTATAATGTTCAGTGTTGGGACTAACGCGTTACAAACTAAGTAACGCAACTACCTTTGCGGTAACTAATAACGTTACTAGTTACCTATTCCTATTCAGTAACGCCGTTATAGTTACTGTGCTTTAAATGGGTGCGTTACTGCGTTACATTATGTGATCCAACCGTCTATGGATCCAACTGAACCGAATCTCCCTGCGGATGTAATTTACAGGCGAATACAGCGATGTCCTCTCACAGTACCATGGAAAAGTGAAAGTGACCAGAGAGGAGTGATGATTGGTTAACGCGGGGTAACGTTTCAGGGTAAGCCAATCAGAGACAGAGTTGGGTGGGGCAGATGCAAGTATCAGCGAGAGCAAGCAGTGCATTTACTACTTGGAGATAACCACTATTTTCAATTTGTGGGGATAAACGACGCAAAAAATATTATGGTCAAATGTAAACTGTGTGCACTGTGCAGGACAGAAAGCATTGTCCACTTGATTGTTGAGGCTACAATAAAGATGCCTGTCAAAATGTCTAAACATATCTTTTGTGTTTTATTGTTCCTCTACATTTCATAATGACAATTGCTACAATGATGGGGAGTTGTCTTTTCTCTTACTGTGCCACAGAACAACACAACAACTTGTATTGTTATTATTTTTAAAGTAAAGTAACTTGTTACTAGTTACTTTTATAAGTTAGTAACTAATAAAGTAACTAGTTACTTTTTTGAGAGCAGTAACTATAACTATTACTAGTTACTTTTTAAAAGTAACTTGCACAACACGGATAATGTTGAACTTCTTCGTATTTGTTGTTATAGTTCACTCTTCATTTCTGAAACATGACGCTCGGTTGGTGATAGGTCAAATGCTGAAGCCCCGCCCCTCGCATCCAGACTGAGGCTGAAGTCGAATAGTCCATTTAGCTTAGGAACCTTCCTAAAGGAGTGAAATGACCCGGAAGTCCCTCAGTGGCAGCCATGATAAGTGCCGTTCGAATTCTCTAGAATGATGAGAATGATAGGAAAGGAGGTTTCAAACTTCCTTTATAACCTCCTTTAGCTTAGGAACCACTGGACCTCCCTAACCGACAGGAGAAGCGAAAATGCTGCCCCACAATGCCTTGCAGCCGCAGCATTTGCCGTCACTCGAGTCTCGGCCGTTCACGGAAACAACCGATTATGACCGAGAAATGATATCATGAAAGTTACGGTGCTTATTAAGGATTTTAAAACATAGGTGGTAAGTTGCCAAAGTGCTTTGTTTTGAACGTTCATCAGTATTATAATCAAAGAGAGAAATATGAACGTTAGTTTTCACTGAAATTATCAAATAAAGTCAACATTTCAGTCTTCACTGAGCTGTGTGGGGTTTGTTCAACTTTTAAAAGATGTTTGAATGGTGATATACACAGTGATAGATGTTAAGGACTAACGTTTATAAAAAATACATTTGTATTGATTTTAAGATCTTTAGTTCATACAATCATACGTATTAGGATCATTTGTATTAATGTGGACCGGAGGGAGAGGGTGACGAGCATAAGTTTCACTTTCCTTTTTTATTTCAATTCCAACTTTGGTCATGAAGAATATGTTTCTCTGTTGTTCATAAAGCATAAAGCAACAGCATCAGAGCACGGTGCAGAGTCTCTAGATGAGTTTACAGTCGTCCCTCGTTCTTATTAAACATCCATGTTGTAGTCCGCTGTATAGAAAACTGTGGTTTCCATAGTTTCCCCACAGCAGCAGACGCACACAATGACGTCCGCTGGCGCATCATAAACACGTCGGATAGTGAAAGTGCATTCGGATTCTCTAAAGTACCGCAGTCTCTTCTCCTAAGTCCTTTTGAATTCTCCTATCCACTATCCCTTAACCCCGTGACGTTGCACTCAGAGGTCAAGGAATAGACGATAGGGTTAGAACTTAGGATCTGATTTTTAAACTATCCGACTGCAGCCTGAGGCTGAAGTCGAATAGTCCATTTAGCTTAGGAACCTTCCTAAAGGAGTGAAATGACCCGGAAGTCCCTCAGTGGCAGCCATGATAAGTGCCGTTCGAATTCTCTAGAATGATGAGAATGATAGGAAAGGAGATTTCAAACTTCCTTTATAACCTCCTTTAGCTTAGGAACCACTGGACCTCCCTTGACGAAAGGAGAGGAGAAAATGCTGCCCCACAATGCCTTGCAGCCGCAGCATTTGCCGTCACTCAACAGTCGGCCGTTCACGGAAACAACCGATTATGACCGAGAAATGATATCATGAAAGTTACGGTGCTTATTAAGCATTTTAAAACATAGGTGGTAAGTTGCCAAAGTGCTTTGTTTTGAACGTTCATCAGTATTATACTCAAAAAGAGAAATATGAACGTTAGTTTTTACTGAAATGATCAAATAAAGTCAACATCTCACAGTCTTTACTGAGCTGTGTGGAGTTTGTTCAACTTTTAAAAGATGTTTGAATGGTGATATACATAGTGATAGATGTTAAGGACTAACGTTTATAATAAATACATCTGAATTGATTTTAAGATCTTTAGTTCATACAATCATACGTATTGGGATCATTTGTATTAATGTGGACCGGAGGGAGAGGGTGACGAGCATAAGTTTCACTTTCCTTTTTTATTTCAATTCCAACTTTGGTCCTGAAGAATATGTTTCTCTGTTGTCCACGTTCATAAAGCAAAGCAACAGCTTCAGAGCACGGTGCAGAGTCTCTAGATGAGTTTACAGTAGTCCCTCGTTCTTATTAAACATCCATGTTGTAGTCCGCTGTATAGAAAACTGTGGTTTCCATAGTTTCCCCACAGCAGCAGACGCACATTCAGGACGTCCGCTGGAGCATCATAAACACGTCGGATAGTGAAAGTGCATTCGGATTCTCTAAAGTACCGCAGTCTTTTCTCCTAAGTCCTTTTGAATTCTCCTATCCACTATCGCTTAACCCCGTGACGTTTCACTCAGAGGTCAAGGAATAGACGATAGGGTTAGAATTTAGGAGCTGATTTTTAAACTATCCGACTGCAGCCTGAGGCTGCAGTCGGATAGTTTAAAAATCAGCTCCTGACGTCTAACCCTATCACACAAACTATCTTCCGTGGCTATACTGATATGTCACAGCGGTCAACCACAGAAACATAAGTCCAGCGGGGCACACGTTGAATACATATAAAACAGTAGTTATATTATGCCTTTAAGCCTATACGTTTAACCCTTAAGAACCCGGACCCATTTCTACTTTTGGGGAAATTAAGGGGAACGTCATTTAGACTAAATAGACCACCTAGAACACATTTCTGACAAGTAACCCCCCCTAGTGTCACATTGGGCTTTCATGGTAAAGTAACTCTTATGTATAACTTCATTAATGAGGATGATTTTTTGGTTTACATTTGTTTGAACATACTTTGAATTGAATAATAAAGAATATGTTAACTAAATATAATTGAATCAGCTAAATGAACTGAGCAGATCATAATCATATTTGTAAATGTGCATCTATGTCACTCCGGGTTCACTGTGAATGTTTAGGGTTAATGTCCCGATGTGACATCAGTGTCACAGCAATATTTATGGCATTTGTTTCATATCAATTTCATCAATAAATGTTTCTACAACAGGTTATATGTAATCAGAATCAGAAAAGAGCCCAAGACAGCTTAATGTTTAACAAATGACATGTCATGTAAGCATTTGTATTCTTAAATGGCTTGAATGTTAACTTTAGCAACAAAAAACCTTTCCAGATGTAGCTAGTTCTGTCACATGTGTTAGCCTGGCACATGGACATGTTGTTATGGGAACACAAAACCAAATGACAAGGACCATGACCCACCAGACTGTTCAGTGTGTGTCACTTAGGGACTTCATGAGATCAAAAAGGCTAAAGCTGTATAAGGAACTTTCCAGAACATTTAAAGTTCATGTGACACCTGTGTCTAAGCAATTCTGTCTGCCTTCCGTGTTGCACCCTGATGAGGACCCTCTGATATAAAATGCTTAACTGTCTAAGTTGCAACCATGCACTTTGTGGAGGGCTAAGCGCCAGCTTCACATCTTTTTGGATTCATTTATAGAAGGAAAGACAACAGTGATAGTTATGTTTCAGAATAACATTTATTGGAAATTGTTAGAACAATCTCCCTGGTCCCCGGCTTGAGCTTCAGTCTCAGGACCCATGTGTCTGTGATCCTCTCTGAAGGGAAGTAGTCATCACATACAGAGACTAGTTCCTTCACAGTGTCCTTCACATGCTGATATCAAGAGAGGGAGTCACACAGTCACAAGATGGAGGAGTAGAAAGCAGTATTCAATGTTTACTTCAGATTAGCTCCACGTCAGAAATGAGCATGATTGATGTCTCTCTCCATAGAGGCTGAGTCATCATGTTCATCACATAGCTATCATCTGCCTCAAGCAGTCCTGATGCTCTTCTGGGTCATCATACATCCTGTCATGTTCACAGCTGCAGTTGATGCCTCTGTTATCATGTTGCTCTCATGCTGGAAGAGGACATTCAGGATATTGCCAACAGAAATAATAAACTGTGTGTGTGTGTGTGTGTGTGTGTGTGTGTGTGTGTGTGTGTGTGTGTGTGTGTGTGTGTGTCTAAGAAGTGCAGCCTTTACAAAAGAAATCTGCATTGACAGAGGGCTCCCCAACACAGTACGTGTGGTACCACATAGTGCACCCAGTGCACTCGATCTTAAAATAAACAGAAAAAAGACATGTTAGAATATTGACAAACATTTTACATCACTCATCCAGAGTAAGCAGTAATGAAGTTGTTTCATTTCATTAAGCAAGCAATGTATAGTTTAGATCTTAGCTGTTTTCTTTTCTGTTTAGAGTCCATGCTCAGAAGTTTCTTCAACTGCTCCAGTGTCCTCCCAAAGTGCAAAGACATGCAAGTGTGGTGAATTAAAGTAAACATTTATAATATCTGTTATAGAGAGTGTTCACCCAGTGATGTAGAGGTAACCAATCCAGGGTGTATCCCAGTCTTCCAGCCAAATGTTGGTCAGGAAATTAATACAACTTCTTACCCACTGGTCAACCTTAGGCCCTATGCTATGTTCCCCACAGGCCCGACACAGCTCGGATAGGTCATCTGTAAAAACATAATTCAGAAATACAGGCATTAAGGAAGTGAAATGCCAAATAAGATACAATATTTCTGTTTCCCCTGTCTAGTCCTGTATACCTGAGTTGTTCACCAGAGCCATTGCCATGTGGAACCTCATTGAGGCCACTCCTTCCTGGTCCACTGGGTACTGGACCTGTTGTTTTTGCAGTATTTGCTCTGCAAGCTTAAAAGGTCTGTCATAAGTATCTTTGTAATATTTCTTAATTACAGATGGTTATATATATACACACACATTACTAAATGTTACCTTCAGAACCAAAACACCGCAGGACGTAGAATCCATCTGTTTGGGATGAGCGATTGTCGTGCAGGCCCATCTCCCAACTGAAGGTATGTGTTTCCGGACCAGCGATCTACATAGGAAACAGATAGATTGGGTTTTGTATATAAGCCCAATTCAGATCCTTTTAGAAGTCAAGAAGAGCTGCATGTTCACACAGGACAATCTAATGGTATTCAAGTAAAACCGTAGTAATCAGGAACATGATTTATGTGGCTTTGTGTTGCTCCCCCTTAATATAATCCAAAATCCTGAATATGTCTAGTAAACACATTGGAGCTTATATTTTATTCACCTTGTTACATCTTTGCATCTGATTAACTGCTCTTCCGTGGCCCCCAATGGGTTCAAGAACAGCGACCTGTTCTCGTTCAGATACATGATCTATGGAAGTGAAAAGAAATTATTAAAGTGTTTAGTGTTAAATAAAAAAAAATGTATTGCTATCACATATTATTAAATAAATAAAAATGTCTTGACCCATTAACCTTTTAGATTACTTACAATGAGGGTCCAATGTGCCCCGTCACAGACAGCTCCGGCTGCCACCTCATGTTTTGACAAGTCCAACTGAAAAATATTTGTACATACATCAGTACATACATATGTTCATATATACACTTATTTCTATTACTCTACTCACCTTTCTTAAGCTTCCCTTGTGGGTTCCCTTCCAGAGGGAAGTCATCAGGTAGGAGTCCAGAATGAAGACGCCAGCTTTGGCCCCAACCCATGCCAGATAGGCATTCACAATCTATGAAAACACCAGTATCTTTTGAACTCATTTTCAGAATGATCAGTTTGCCCTTACATTTTTCATATACAGTACGCTTACCTCTCCCTCCAACTCCTCTCCCGGGGCCAAGACCAACAGATTGTGACTGTATATTTTGTATGGGCCATATTTGGCCCACAGTGTCTCTCGTCTCCTCCCTGACCATATGTCTCGGATTACTATAAAGAAAGGCATGTTAGTTATGAATGAAATGCATACTTTAAGGTGTACTTTGTTTCAGTTTACTTACAAGTCTCTACATCAGAGGATGCTCCTCGTGCCTGGCACTCTGTTGTGGAGGTGGGTGTGGAGGGCAGTGGAGCAGCCAGAGGAGAAGGATCCAACACTTTTTGTAATTTAGCAGGGATCCTCTCCTCTGGCTGGATATAGTGTTTCAAATGATCAATGTTCACTCTCCTTGTCTTCTTTCCTTTTTTTGTAGCAAGGTCCGCTACCTTCCCCTCAATGTTTAGGATCCTGAATGGTCCCAACATGTCTGCGTCTAGCTTTCCTCCTTTCCTCTGTTCCGACCTTTTGTTGCGTTGTAAAACCAAATCCCCCACTTGAAAATTGTCCACTTGCCCACCTTCTTTCTTTTTGCGGATCTTGTTCTGGCTTTTTGTTATGTTACTTTTCACCTCCGCGAAAACTGCCTCCTGTTTTTTGAGTCCCTCGAAGACTTCCTCCATTTGCACCAAGCTGCTAACTTTCTCTTCCGTTATCTGCCACAGAAAAGCGTTAGAATGTTGAGAAAACATAGATGTTTGAAATACTATGAATAATTAAAAAGGATGAGGACATTATCAGATCTTACTTCATACTCCTTGGGCACCTCTGACGGGTACCTCGCCTCCCTCCCAAACATAAGAAAATAAGGGCTGAACTTGGTGGTCAGCTGAGTTTTTGTTCTCAGAGCAAACATCGTCCCTTGGAGGAGTTGGTCCCACCGTTTGGGCTCACCCTCCACCAGTTTGTTCAGGGACCTAAATTCAGGTAAAGTACAAACACAAGAAGGTAAAACAGAAATTGGTTTCTAATATATGATAAAGCAGCTGATTTATTGACTTTTGTTGTATTTTTAGCTATCAATTCTGATTAGTTAATATAGGAACAGTAATGTTTGTTATTCTATGAACAAATATACCTTTGTATTGTGCCATTTAGTTTTTCCACCAAACCATTTGTTTGTGGGTGGTACGGCGAACACAGGCTTCTTTTGATGGCCAGCTTCTCACAAAGGTTATAGTTCACCTTCAAGTGAACATTGGGACAAACAGGAAATAAGTTTGTTAGCACAGCACAGTTACATAATGGGGAGTCATAATTCTTCAAAGTAGTACCTTATTGCAAAATTCACTGCCTTGATCTGTTAGCAGTCTTTTGGGTGCACCAAATTTGTAAAAAAAAAATCAAGAATACACTTGGTCACCTCATCTGCTGTTTTATTTTTAAGTGGGTATGCCTCTGCCCATTTGGTGAAATAATCAACCATTACACAAATGTACTGATTGCCACCATCGGTTACTGTGAGTTTACCCACTAGGTCCATGCCGACAAGCTCCAGAGGCTCTGTTACCTGAGAAGAAGAAAATACACATGAGCATTGCAGTACATTACTGTTGGCATGTTTGAAAGCTGAAACTGTCTACAAATGTGTCCTGTACTTCAATAGGAGTGTACTTCTCTTTGATAAAGGCCCTCTTTGACTGGCACTGGGGACACTGAGCAATCTGAACAAAAAAACACACGATACACTTTTATGTGTTGCACTTTTGTACCATAATGTGTAATTTACCTCATTATTTTGAACTCACCCACTTGCGGATGTCCTCCGTCATGCCAGGCCAATAGAACCGCTGAATGATGGCCAGATGAGTTTTCTCCATTCCAGCATGTCCACCAATTAGGCTGCAGTGGAACTCTATGAAGAGCTCGTTGGCTTCTTCACTTGATAAGACCACTTTTGCAAGGTGCATACTCCCGTTTTTTTTCCTCCTGCATATCAGTGTTAATTTCGTTAACGAAAACTATGACGAAAAATGTTCGTCAACGACCTTTTTTACATGACTAAAACGAGACGATGACGAGCTAAAAATAGATTCTTGATAACGAAAACTATGACGAAATGTAAATGTAGTTTTCGTTGACGAGACGAGACGAGACGAAGGTGTTAAGGGTGGACTATCGGACATTAAAAATGCAGGATATTATTTTCCTCCAATTGTCCGTCTTCTCTTTCAAAATGCATCCCTGTCATTGGTTGAATTATTTGGGATTCTGGGAATTTGCACACCTCACTCACCCCCGCCCACCCCAGCTTCACTGCAGCAGCACAGGTGGTGATGATATCCAAACAGTGAAGATGACGGATTCAGCGAAAGCGCTTTTAGTCGCAAAAAAAGAATAGATATATGGACCAACTTTCTTTATAACTCGGTAGAAAATAAAACACACAGCACTGCAACTGCGGGAGAAGGAGAGACGCCATGTGGCTTCAAATTAGTTGGGAAGAATACGACTAACCTGAAGAGGCACTTGAAGGCGCACCATCCTGCTATTTATGCCACGGTAAGTTAGCTAACTGTAACGTTACATGATAAGTCGTAACTAACTCGTATGTGGTAACGCTAACTAAGCATATACATTTGCTAACGTTAAGTCTATGTTACTGGGCAGTCTGCATTTGCAAGTTGCCATTGCCAATGCAGACTGCTAGCTAGTCACTAGTTACTAGAGGCAAATGTACTAACTATCTATGTTAGCTTAGCCTTTCTTGCAAACACGTTTTCAGTTTCCGGTAGCAAATGAATGATTCTGGCAAGTTCCAGGCTAATGTTGGCTGGGCTTGCATTGCAATAACTATCTAGTCACTGCAATTATTGTGTGTTTTTTTAAGAGTACACGGCAATTTATTTGGAAAATACTTTCTTATCTCTAAGGCCAGGTAGGCATATATAATAGGCTAGTTGTATTGTATTATCACATAATTAGAATCTTCAAAATCTAAACTTGATATTATTGATATACTATATTTTAATGATAATACTATTACCAAAGGCATATTTTAAAGGGATTAGCCTACATTTAATTAATTGGAATTCATCTGTAGGCGTTGTAGTTCTGTATAGGGAGTAATTATGCAATCTTATTTTTCCTCACCTAGATCCCAGAGACGAGTACTCCAAAACAGCAACCTGGTGCAAAGAATAAACAGTCAACTATCCCAGCAGCGTTCTCTTCCTCAGGACCAAAATATAAAGCAGACTCGCTGGAACAAGGCACCAAAGAAAAGGTCATTGCCCAGTGGATTGGACGCACCGGTCTACCTGCCCGTACAGTTGAGGATGAGGATTTCATCCTTATGATAGAGACCTTCGATAAGTATAATGTTAAGGTGAGGGATAGTTTTATACAACAATTTATACTTTATAATTTATACAAGTTACTGCTTTGCACTGCATCTTGTGAGGGATGACCCTCTGTTCTGACAAGTTACTGACACACCATTGATAAATGTAGAGAGTCTACAATGGACTACAGTTTGAGTCACTGAGCTAACTCAAGTCTGTAATTTTTGTGATCCAAAACTTCAGGTGTCATGTCATTGTTCATCATTTATTGCTCTGTTTTGGGCATACGTGTCTTCACTTTTATTGGAGGTTTCGGAAAATAAATATAAGGCTAAAAAAAATAATGTTTTGGTTCTTGACTTGGAGTAAAGAACATTCCACTATGTTACCAGTACCACTTGTATCTATGTGTATGCACTATCCTTACCTTAGAGGATCAGCAAGGACAACACAACAGTATTGCACCAATGTGAGAGGCTAGAGATATCAAACTAACTAAGTAAAGGGTTAAGAGAGTGAAATGTTGCTTTACAAATTTCAACACTTGATACGGTCACCTTGATTCCAATTTCAGATACCTGTATTTGCCTAACTGAATTGGTTTAAAGAGAGAAAACATTTTGACTTAAAGTTAACTAAAATGTAATTTTTCATCGACTAAAACTGGACTAAAACTAGACTAAAACGTTTTGAGTTTTCGTCGACTAAAACTAGACTAAAACTATAAAGGATAGAAATGACTAAAATGTGACTAAAACTAATAACCATTTTTGTCTAAAGACTAAGATTAAGACTAACTCAAAAATAGCTGCCAAAATTAACACTGCTGCATATGTAGTGCAGGTCTCCGTCTGGTATTGAAATGTGATAATTATACATATTAACAGTGTTATCAAAGCAGATGATGTTCTGAAGACCACATGTCTGAAATGGTTACCTTTAATCCTGAAGGACTCAGCTCTTCTCTTGATACCAAACCTTTGTTTGCTAGTCAAGCCTTCAGGATATATATGACGGATATGGAAATCCAACAGTTCTTTCACCATGTTTGCATCCATGGTTTGCTGGCCCTCTCTAATATGAAGCCCTACACAAATGCTGTCCCTCCAACACACACAGGCAAACAACTACTCACTAAATTACCACACAACAAACAAGGACAAACAAACAATCACATTCAGTACTCACGCACAATCAATCTTTCTCTGTCGAATCTCACTATTATATCGCTATGTATCTGTCTCTCTCTCTAAATGTCTCTCTCGCTCTAACTCTAAATGTCTCTCTCGCTGTCTCTCTCGCTCTAACTCTAAATGTCTCTCTCGCTGTCTCTCTCGCTCTAACTCTAAATGTCTCTCTCGCTCTGAATGTCTCTCTCAAAATGTCTCTCTCGCTGTATCTCTCGCTCTAACTCTAAATGTCTCTCTCGCTCTCAATGTCTCTCTCAAAATGTCTCTCTCACTCTAACTCTAAATGTCTCTCTCGCTCTCAATGTCTCTCTCAAAATGTCTCTCTCGCTGTATCTCTCGCTCTAACTCTAAATGTCTCTCTCGCTCTCAATGTCTCTCTCAAAATGTCTCTCTCGCTCTAACTCTAAATGTCTCTCTCGCTCTCAATGTCTCTCTCAAAATGTCTCTCTCGCTGTATCTCTCGCTCTAACTCTAAATGTCTCTCTCGCTATGTCTCTCTCGCTATCCTCATGCAGTTGTGTAATTTCCACCAGTTTATATAGCCCTAGAGACAATCAAGGAGCAGATCACAGTTTGTCCCAGGTGGTCAGCTGTGATCGATCCGTGTGATGAACATGTGCTTCAGTTACAGTTTTCCGTTACAAAAGTAACGGAGTTACAGTAATGTATAACCTTTTGCTGTAACGAAGTAATGTAATGCATTTCTAATGAAATGTGGGTAATATATTACCCGTTACAATTCTCAGTAACGCAGTTACAACACATTTTAACCCGAAATTAAATGGTATTTTGTTTTTGAACCATTTACCAACATCGCAAGATATTCTGACACCAGAGACAAATTGTGCGGGTAGATTAGTAAACCTGGCGTTTACCCTTCAGGCTCATCAAGATCCAGGCTGTCGGATGTTCTTTCCCCCATGACCGCCTCGCTGCATAAATATCCCGCTTATTACACGGCCATACTAAACAAACAGAGCCCATTCCGTGTTCCTGTTATTGTTTACTTCCTCTCTGCCTTCTTCTGGTGATTTATCTGACGTTCAGCGCTCCGTCTTTTAACCTCTTTTGCTTTCTCTTTCTTGATCCTCCTTAGCAACCTTCATTGTAGTCCTTGACAGTGGTCTGTAGGCTACTACTGTATTAACAACGTGTCACATGTTGGAGTATTCAACTAAGCCGTGTAATACAAGTTGTTAGTAGCCTTAAGGGCCTACACAGTTGTTATGCTATACCACATTGTCCTTCACTGGATGTAGTGTAAGTCATTACATTTCAGAGACAGTAATAAGTAATGTAGCTACTGTATTACATTTTGGAAGTAACTTGCCCAACACTGCAGATGATCCAGTCATCTCGATGCTGCTTTCGGGCTGTGAATAAACAACTTGTGTTTTACTTTTAGGCTGTCTGAAGGTATGGACAGCTATCAAAGCTACTATACATCACAATAAGAACGATGTAAACATGTTTTATATGTATTCAACGTGTGCCCCGCTGGACTTATGTTTCTGTGGTTGACCGCTGTGACATATCAGTATAGCCACGGAAGATAGTTTGTGTGATTCATTCCCATGCATCAAGGTTATTTTCATGTATGTAATTGTTTTTCCTGCACAGTGTAGAGTCTTGTTGTGATGAGAGGGATACAGGTATTTCATAAAAAACGTGATCCCTGGAGAATAGGTAGGCTACAGCATTGATATCACAATTTAATCGGAGCTGATCACAACCTGTCATGAGTGATCCAGTCATCTCGATGAGCGCTCGGGCTGTGAATAAACGACTTGTGTTTTACTTTGAGGCTGTCTGAAGGTATGGACAGCTATCAGAGCTACTATACATCACATTAAGAACGATGTACAAATGAAAGTCGGACACAATTATATAATTTCAATGATTTATTCAAGTTTGCAATATTTTGAACAGGCATCCACACAGTCACCTACTTTGTAATGTTCGATACCTCCCTGTAAGCGTCACGATATCCACCTCTCACCCACAACCTCACATACGAGTACTGAATGTGCATCAAAGTGATCTTAGGAAGGCAGATATAGCAAAAGATGAACGTAAACGACAAACGAGGCGATCGACATGGTAAATCAACAATGGGTCCTCAATGTACACGCCCCGGATTCCTATGACGAAAATAATAGAATGTCGCCAGTTGTCATGACTCACGTTATACTGCAACACCGGCACTTATCGTGGCTGCCACTGAGGGACTTCTGGGTCATTTCACTCGGTTAGGAAGGTTCCTAAACTAAAGGGACTATTTGACTTCAGCCTGAGAGGAAATCTCTGGGCTTCTCTGATAACAGCGTCTCAGCACCGCCTACAGTGGGATCGCGGTTAGTTGAGCCAGAAAACACAAAGATATCCTGGGTATGTTGAACCGTTTTGTTTAGGACATCCAGTTCAGAATCCCTCAAAAACGTTCTAACTTTAACGAACTGTCTTAAGTTGCTCCTGCAAGGCACAGTGCTTCCTCAAAAGACACCATTTTTGATCGTTTGCACATTCAACACACACCAAGGTAAGGTAAACATTTCCTGCATATTTCCTGCTGCAGAACGTCAGACTCTAACACTTCATATTTGTAATATATGATTATTTTAAATGGTAATAAAAATAACTGCAACTTCTTTGCATACTTGTCTAATGTATAGCATAGGCTACTATGTTTCTTTTCTAGATGAAGTATATTGGTATATTATAGTGTTTTATATGTACAAAAGTGGTGAGGCACAAAAAACTTAGATGTCTATAAGCTTCTGCAGTGAGGTTCATGGCTGGTGAGGCACTGACACAGGTTTACAAATATTATATTTTGACCTAAATCAAAATATAATATTATTTTCAAAAGCTTTTTTAGTCTGATGCTTCGATTAATTTTAAACAGACAGTTCAACAAAAGGATACCCAAAAAATGTAATTTTATCATTTAAATATTGAATTGTTCTCTCTTAGTAAGATCCCATTTTCAATAAAATTGCAGTCTTGACTTGAAGATGAAGTCCATTTGCCTATCCTTCTGGACAAAAATCTATTACTTTTTTGTAAAAGTCCTCCTTATCTTCTTGTAGTTTCAACAGTCTATCATAAATCTAATCGATAGATTTATGATTCAAAAATGATAAAAGTAGACATGGATATTATCCGGCTGAACAAAACGTGCATTTATCCAACAGGTAGGCCTACGTTTCCCACAGATCTTATTTTGAGCTATTTTCTAAAATCCTATGGAGAAATCTCATTGCTTTTTTGTTGAGGGAACCCATGCGCAGCTTACTTCCGGGTTTTAGGACGAGTCACTACAGCTCTCTCGGCTCCTCTTCACACTTTTCGCGGCACACGTACTTACAGCCAATCAGCTCTGAATTATGTGAGATGATATATGGTGGCAGCTCAGTGCCCCTTTGGTCATTATTTTTTTGCCACACACATTAAATAGGAAAATACTCTGAGCATGCGCAGTGTACTTTTTACAGTCACCGTTCACTTAGACAGTAAGAGGGAGGGGCATGATCGGGTTTTGTCCAGTCTATGGTTTTGTCCCACATGGCTCTAAACAGCCCAATAGGCACACACTGTAGACACTAATTAGAATAACACAGACTAAAACAGCAATGTACAGACAAATCAGATGATTAAACATGATCTTAAAATATATTTTATATATTCTTTTATTTATTTTTTTGTTATCATTATTTTTAATACTTTCTGCTGACACTAGGTGGGGCTGTGCCCTAATTACCAGTCGCAACTGATTGTAACATATGACTTTATACTGTATATTGTGTATTCTAGGAACCCTATAGATATCTTTCTACTCTTGATATGCATATTTTACTGTTTGTTTTACTCTTGTATATGCCTTGAAAACCTGCTGCTGCCACAAAACATTTTCCCAGTTCTAAATCTATCTATGATTGTATCTGTTTGACATTATTTAAGAATACATAACTACATACATGCTTTTATATATGATTTCTTTGTGATATTGTCAAACACAGAAAGCATACGTACATAGACCCTCACATGTATAATAAAGGGAGTAAAAGAGACCATTCTACCATCATACATGCTTTTCATTTTAGCTGTAGAATTGTATTAAGTCAGTGGTTCTCAAACTTTTTCTGTCAGGCCCCCCCTTTGGAGAAAAAAAAAAGTCTGACCCACCCAACACAAATAGTCACGTAATGGGCCAAGTTAACATTTATTAAAATTAGTGCTGTCAAAATTATCGCGTTAACGGCGGTAATTCATTTTTTGAATGAATTGCGTTAAAATATTTAACGCATTTAACACATGTGCAGAATAGCCCGCCCCATACGTGCCACCAGTGGCAGCGCCAGGGTATGGCTGGGGTAGGCTACACCCATACCAAGAAATGGCTTAGCCCCACCATGAAAAATGATGTTAAAGTAAGCAAAATAAAGTCTGCCAACTCTCGCGGAGTAAATTGCACAGACCGCAGTTAGTAAGATTGATTTCAGTAGCCACGGTTTTGAAAACTTTTGTCACGTAGTGATTGTCTTCTCAATAGAACATCTTTGATAACGGCGTGGTGTTGTTGCAGGAAGTCCCGACGGAGAATACTTTTGCTGTAGTACAGGGGTGCACATAACTGGTACACAGGGTATGTGCCTAATCTGAAATGCGTACCGTCACTTGTGTCACAAAGCGCATTTGCGTACCGACGTACTTGTGAAGCTTTTCCAGAAGGCGGTTAGATCACCGGACGACAGAGTCGGTCTCCGAGTGCACAGACAGGCTGCTGTTAACGTCGGTCTGTACAACGGAACTGTGCCAAAACTACGCCAACCGGCTGCAGAGGGAGACTCCCCCCTTCACTGGAGAACTGCGCTAAAACAGCTGATCACAACGTTCACACTCTGTGACACACCCCCCCCTCTGTCGACTTTCCTGAAGTACTCCCCCGCTGATATAAATCAACACATAATTAATTAAGACCCCACGGTTTGATGATTGATAGGTGTGTGGGTTGTCTTTCATTTTGACACGCAGAAAAATGTTATAATAAACATAGATACTGTATGTTAAATGGATATATCCGCCTTCTTTCGTTTATCTTTCCATTCCCAACAATATACATAAAGAAATGGCATATTTTGGACATAGTTCGAATGGTGATTAATCATGATTAATTAATTTTTAAGCTGTGATTAATCTGATTAAAAATTGTAATCGTTTGACAGCCCTAATTAAAATACATCAATATGAAAGTGAGCATTCCTTTGCTAGAACAGTGATAATAAAACAATGCTCCATAAGTCTGTGTGGTCAAAAAAACAAAAACATAATACAACTGTGCAATCCCTTTGAGAACAATAGGTTATATAACACTTTGCAATCTGTGCAAAAAAATGAAAAGAAAGAAAATGCTGATATTATCGCAGCATTGGTGGCTGCAATGAGCGGCGCCAGAGATTTCTTTTGGGGGTGCTGTGGGGTAGCTTGACGTTTCATAGAGGGTGCTCAAACATTTAGGGTTTCCCATTAATGTACCGGTCGCTACAGTTGAATGTTCTACTGCAACACTCCACGCCAATACACAGTACACCCACAACTTTTACAATGAAGGCTCGATAATCAGCTCACGCCTCTGCGCCCCCCCCCACTTTGAGAAAACACTGCATTAAGTGCACAGATTTGAGTTAATGTTGACTTTGCAAAACTGTGTAAGTTGGCCATATGTAATTATTAACTATCCTGTGTCTTACAGGCACGATGAATTTGCAGGAATACTTCATAAGAATTGGTCTTCAAGGCTCCTTTGATAAACCGGATCTCGAAACACTGAAGCTGATCCACAAACAGCACGTCATGTCCGTTCCTTTTGAAAACCTCAGCATGCACTGTGGAGAGCGGCACATCCTGGACCTGGAGTTCACGTTCAACAAGATAGTGAGGAGCGGCCGGGGGGGATTGGTGCCTCGAGAACAACTCCCTGTTTGGCTGGGTGCTGAGAGAAATGGGTTACGACACGACCAGGTTGTCCTCCAGAGTTTTCAACAATATCACAAATGAATTTTCCCCCATTGATAGTCATCTCATCCACAAGGTCGTCGTCGATGGAAAGGCTTATATAGCAGATGTGGCCTTTGGGGTGTCTTTCCAGATGTGGGAGCCCATGGAGCTCGTCTCTGGGAAGGATCAGCATCAGGCCGCGGGTGTATTTCGCTTCATAGACAAGGGGGAAAAGTGGGTTCTGGAGAAGACGAGCAGAAAGACCAAGGTTCTCAATCCGGACTTTGCTGAATCTAGTCTTGTGAAGAGGCAGGAGACGAGGACGGTATACTGCTTTACCTTGGAGCCTCGAGAGGTTGAGCATTTCTACGAAGCAAACGACACACTTCAGACAGATCCTAAATCGCTGTTCATGAATAAATCCATCGTCTCTCTGCAAACAGCGACAGGATTCAGAGCGCTTTTGGGCTGAACCTACAGCGAGGTCACCTTCAAACCAGAGGAAGGTGTCGATGTCTTTGACCTGAGAAACATAGAAGATGAGGAGAAAGAGCAAGTTCTTCTGGAGAAGTTCAATATAAAGCTGCAGAAGAAACTGCAGATTGTAAGCAACAAAACATGGTACACACTCTAAAATAATATTAATAGATTTATTTTGTTAGCGCTTTTACAGGTGCTCAAAGATGCTTTACAGATATAGTGAAGAGAAAAGAACAACAAATAAATATATATAGTTAAAGTCAAATTTAAAATAGAGCAATACAAAAAACAATCACACATTAAAAGCCAGATTGAAGAGGTGAGTGTTTTGAAGGTGGTGAGGTCAGTGCAGTCTCTGATGGGTTGTGGGAGTGAGTTCCAGAGGGAGGGGGCAGCGACGGAGAAGGCTCTGTCCCCCCAGGTCCGGTGATTGGTGCGGGTGGGGATGGATAGGAGGTTGGCATCTGATGAGCGGAGGCAGCGGGAAGGGGTGTGGTGGTACAGCAGGTCTGTGAGGTAGGGGGGGGGGCCTGATTGTTGAGGGCTTTGTGAGTAATCAGGAGGACTTTTTGAAGTCGATTCTTTGACGTACTTTGTACAGTGGAGGTTCTGGAGGACAGGAGTGATGTGGTCTCGGGAGCGGGTGTGGGTGAGGAGGCGGGCAGCAGAGTTCTGGATATGTTGGAGTTTATTGATTAGGTTGGATGGTATGCCGTAGAGGATGTTATTGCAGTAGTCGAGTCGTGATGTGATGAATGCATGAATCAGGTTTCAGCAGCAGAGGAGGAGAGTGATGGGCGGAGACGGGCAATGTTTTTGAGTTGGAAAAAGGCGGTCCTGGTGATGTGATTGATGTGGTGGTTGAATTTGAGCTGACTGTCGAAGATGACTCCGAGGTTGCGGATGTGAGAGTGGGGGGGATAGAGTATTGCTGTCAATGGTGAAGTTGACATTCTGGATGGTTTTGATACGGGATGGGGGGCCGATGATGATGATGTCTGATTTGGCACTGTTCAGTTGGAGATAGTTTGTTTGCATCCATGCTTTTATTTCTGAGAGACAGTTGGTGAGAGTGGAGTGTGTTGTGGGGGTGATGGTTTTTGTTGAGATATAAAGTTGGATGTCATCGGTGTAGCAGTGAAATTGAAGGTTGTGGCGACAACTGATTTTGCCAAGGGGGAGCATATAGATAGAGGATGAAGAGGAGGAGGCCAAGCACCGAACCCTGGGGGACGCCTTGGGACAGAGGAGCAGTGGAGGAGGTGCAGTTGTTGATGTTGATAAACTGATGTCTGTCGGTGAGGTAGAATTTCAGCCAGGAGAGTGCAGTGTCGGTGGTGTTGAGTGATGATTCGAGGTCATTTGATTGAGGTGGGATTTTAGTTGTGAGGCAACGACACGTTCAAGTTTTTTTGACATAAAGGGGAGATTTGAGATGGGCGGGAAGTTTTTTGTAGGGAAACCTTACACCTTTTTGTAGAATATTGCAGAAAATAAGATCTGTGGCAAACAGGATAATCTGAACATATTAACATATTATGATTGAAGCTTGAATGCGGTGTGTTAAAAAGAAAAAAACAGCTCAACACACTCTGAAATACACATATTCTGTTCCCAAACTCTCCTAAAATGTGGATAGCTCAGCTTTTAGAGTGGGTACCAATGTACTAACGTGGAAAAGCAGCGTTTAGTTATGCTCCAAATATCTGGAACAAACTCCCAGAAACCTGCAGGTCCGCTGCAACTCTGACTACTTTTAAATCCAGACTAAAGACTTTTCTTTTTGCCGCTGCTTTTAATTGAACTATTCACATCTTAAACTGCACTGTAACTTTTATCCATGTATTTTTTCTTTTAATGTTTATTTTATTATCTTTTCTTTTTAATGACTGTTTTTAAATGACATTTTCTTAATGTCTTTCATTTTTTGTAAAGCACTTTGAATTACCTTGTGTTGAAAGGTGCTATATAAATAAACTTGCCTTGCCTTACTAAATCTTACCTTTTGCTCTATCTTAATGCTTAAATGCTTTCTGTAAAGCACTTTGAATAGAAAGGTGCAGTGATGACACATTTGTGTTGGCAAACCTGACTATTTTGTTTTTAGTATTGCAGAAAATAAGATCTTTGGCAAACAGCTCAACATTGTTACCTCTAAACTCCATGAAGCAATGTCGTAAATAAACTTAAATGACTCCTGTCATGAAAAAAATCCCAATATACTTTCCAAAAGTCCTGCGTTTATGTGGACTCTGTACCCATTTATACTTTATTGTTGAAGTAAATGGCTAACACATTACATCAGGAAAGACTGAGATGTTATTCTGATGATAGAGTAAGTGTGTTTTATAAGATCCCTGCACTTCTCTTTTTGCAGCTGCTTTTTTATAATCAAATAACTATTGATTTTTTTATACTGCATTCTATATTTTATTCTTGTACTTGTGTTATCATTCTATTAAAGCTTGTTTCAGTTTGTTTTCACTTGACTTTTAAATGACTGAAACGCAATGCTTTGTAATGTTTTATGTTAGGCACTTTGAATCGCCTTGTATTTGAAATGTACTGTATACATACACTTGTAATAATTGTATACATTTGATTTTCTATTCAATTTGATTTGTAGTTTTTTAGCGTATAATGAATACACATGTATATTTGTTGCCTATTGAAGGCCTACCTGAACTTGTTTTTCTGACACAGATTTCATTATTTTTTAACAGCTAATTTTAATTTTAGGGACATTTCATATTCATAAAAAGTGATGGCCTGACTCCAAAACATTTCTTTTTACATTTTACCCAAGAACTTAAACAATATTTAAAAACATTATGAATAATCTAGATTGAAAGATAACTGTAATTGAAATCTGTTTATAATGCATTCACCCAGTCGAAGATTTATTTTATTATTTCAAACTTTGTGGCTCTCAGCCTGTATTGTGTGTGTTTATCTCATGGATGTATAATGTTTAACTAGTTCACTCTTCATTTCTGAAACATGACGCTCGGTTGATGATTGGTCAAATGCTGCAAACCCCGCCCCTCACATCCAGACTGGAGTTCTCTGGGCTGACCTGATAACAGCGTCTCAGCACCGCCTACAGTGGGATCGCGGTTCGTTGAGTCAGAAAACACAAAGATATCCTCGGTATGTTGAACCGTTTTGTTTAGGACATCCAGTTCAGAATCCCTCAAAAACTTTATAACTTTAACGAACTTTCTTAAGTTGCAAGGCACAGTGCTTCCTCAAAAGACACCATTTTGATCGTTTGAACATTCAACACACACCAAGGTAAGGTAAACATTTCCTGCATATTTCCTGCTGCAGAACGTCAGACTCTAATACTTCATATTTGTAATATATGATCGGATCCAACGTGACACGGGTTCCTTATAGCTTTAGCCTTTATTTTATCTCATGAAGTCCCCATGTGACACACCCTGAACAGTCTGGTGGGTCCAGGTCACGTGATGTTATGTTCCCATAACAACATGTCCATGTGCCCAAACTAGCTACTTTTCAACAGCTGTTTTGTTGTTGCTAAAGGTGAAATTCAAGCCATTTAAGAATTGCAATGCTTACATAACATATTATTACATTTAACCTGTTGTGGAAACATGTATTGATCACATTGGTATGAAACAAATGAGACAAACATCGCTGTGACACTTATGCAACATGTAAACCCGGAGTGACATGCACAATTAGAAATATGATCTGCTCAGTTAATTTAGCTGAATTATATTTAGTTAATATATTCTTTATTCTTCAATTAAAAAAATGTTCAAACTAATTTAAACCAAAAAAATCATCCTCATTAATTCAGTTGTAAATAAGAGTTATTTGTACCATTAAAGCCCAGTGACATATATGTCACATTTCAGATATTTGACACTAGGGGGGGTTCATGTCAGAAATGTGTTCTTGGTGGTCTATTTAGTCAAAATGACTTAATTTCCCCAAAAGTAGAAATGGGTCCGGGTTCTTATCGGTTAAATGGTAATGAAACAAACTGAAACTTCTTTGCACACTTGTCTAATGGATAGCATAATGTTTATTTTCTAGATGAAGTATATTATAGTGTATTGTAACATATTACTTTATGCTGTATTGTGTATTCTAGGAACTCTATAGATATCTTTCTACTCTTGATATGCATATTTTACTGTTTGTTTTACTCTTGTATATGCCTTGAAAACCTGCTGTTGCCACACAACATTTTCCCAATTTTAAATCTATGTATGATTGTATCTGTTTATGACATTATTTAAGAATACATAACTACACACATGCTTTTATATATGATTTATTTGTGACATTGTCAAACACAGAAAGCATACATAGACCCTCACATGTACAATAAAGGGAGTAAAAGAGACCATTCTACCAGGGTCATCATGCTTTTCATTTTAGCTGTAGAATTGCATTAAGTGCACAGATTTGAGTTAATGTTGACTTTGCAAAACTGTGTAAGTTGGCCATATGTAATTATTAACTATCCTGTGTCTTACAGGCACGATGAATTTGCAGGAATACTTCATAAGAATTGGTCTTCAAGGCTCCTTTGATAAACCGGATCTCGAAACACTGAAGCTGATCCACAAACAGCACGTCATGTCCGTTCCTTTTGAAAACCTCAGCATGCACTGTGGAGAGCGGCACATCCTGGACCTGGAGTTCACGTTCAACAAGATAGTGAGGAGCGGCCGGGGGGGATGGTGCCTCGAGAACAACTCCCTGTTTGGCTGGGTGCTGAGAGAAATGGGTTACGACACGACCAGGTTGTCCTCCAGAGTTTTCAACAATATCACAAATGAATTTTCCCCCATTGATAGTCATCTCATCCACAAGGTCGTCGTCGATGGAAAGGCTTATATAGCAGATGTGGCCTTTGGGGTGTCTTTCCAGATGTGGGAGCCCATGGAGCTCGTCTCTGGGAAGGATCAGCATCAGGCCGCGGGTGTATTTCGCTTCATAGACAAGGGGGAAAAGTGGGTTCTGGAGAAGACGAGCAGAAAGACCAAGGTTCTCAATCCGGACTTTGCTGAATCTAGTCTTGTGAAGAGGCAGGAGACGAGGACGGTATACTGCTTTACCTTGGAGCCTCGAGAGGTTGAGCATTTCTACGAAGCAAACGACACACTTCAGACAGATCCTAAATCGCTGTTCATGAATAAATCCATCGTCTCTCTGCAAACAGCGACAGGATTCAGAGCGCTTGCGGGCTGGACCTACAGCGAGGTCACCTTCAAACCAGAGGAAGGTGTCGATGTCTTCGACCTGAGAAACATAGAAGATGAGGAGAAAGAGCAACTTCTTCTGGAGAAGTTCAATATAAAGCTGCAGAAGAAACTGCAGATTGTAAGCAACAAAACATGGTACACACTCTAAAACAGTGGTTCTCAACTGGTCAGGCCTCGAGACCCACTTTTTCCTTTGTCAATAAATCGCGACCCGAAATTTTGAAACACTCAAATCTATTTAGCAAAAAATCGTGCTGTAATATATACGCTTTTCAGCATACATTATTAATTAAAGTGAAGTACAGTGCATATATCTCTTATATCCCTTCACAGAACTAAAGAATGCTTTTTAAAAAGTTTTAATGACATGATGGAATCAAAGCTGAACTGTATAAAATGGCTCACATGCTGAAAACCCAACCCCAGCAGGGGGGTCTGGGGGGGATTCTCCCCCAGGAGATTTTTAGAAATACTAACATAAACCATTCTGGTGCACTCTGAGAAGAAAATAAATAAATCTATTGCTACCCGACATATTAATAATATTTTATGCCATTGTTTGTTTTTCACTTAGTTCTGAAGCTGAACTTGCTGCTCCACACAGAGAGAAGAGTAAAGAGAAGAGGAGATAGTCTGTGTGAATTACTTTAAATTGTGGGTAGGGTAGCTCCCATTGTTCTGTGACCTGTCAATCATCAAACCGGGGGTCAGACTGAAAAATATCAGAAAAGATGTTTTATTGAGAAGATGATCACTACGTGACAGAGGTTTTCAAAACTGTTTATGTTCTCCGTTACCTCCAGTCCAGAGCCGTCCAACGCCGACTGCATGCACAGCGTTAGAAAATCGGGCCTTCAAAATAAAAGTTTGACGTTTTTCCCAAAACATTTTTTTTTCTTCACACACATCTACGACCCACCAGTTGAGAACCACTGCTCTAAAATACACATATTCTGTTCCCAAACTCTACTAAAATGTGAATAGCTCAGCTTTTAGTGTACCAATGTACTAAATCATACCGCTTACACTATATGTTTATACCTAAATGTTTTCTGCAAAGCACTTTAAATAGAGAGGCGTAGTGATGAATAGGGATGTGGCTAAGTGGATGGTGTGCTGGACTTTGAATCAGGGGGTACTAGCAAGTTCGAGTCCCACTGCAGTCAGTATGTCGTCGTGTCCCTGGGAAAGAGACTTCACCCAAAATTGTTCCTGTGGGGATTGTCCACAGTACTAAATGTATGTAAGTCGCTTTGGATAAAAGTGTCTAACAAATTACATGTGATGACGTATTCTTGTAGGCAAACCTGACACTTTTTTTAGAAAACCGCTCAACATTTTTATCTCTAAACTCCATGAAGCAATTCATTAAATCCTATCATGAAAAAATCCCTCAATAGCCTACTTTCCAAAAGTCCTATACGTTTATGTGGACTATACCCATTTATGCTTTATTGTTGAAGTACATGGCTAACACATTACATCAGGAAAGACTGAGATGTGGAACCCTGCACTTCTCTTTTTGCAGATGCTTTTTATAATCAAATAACTATTGATTTTTGATACTGCATTCTATCTTTTATTCTTGTACTTGTGTTATAATTATATTAAAGCTTGTTTCAGTTTGTTTTCAGTTTGTATTGCCTTGTATTTGAAATGTGCTGTATACATACACTTGTAATAATTGTATATATTTGATTTTCTGTTCAATTTGATTTGTAATATTTTAGCGTATAATGAATAAACATGTATATGTTGACTATTGAAGGCCTATTGGACCAGAGGGCAGGAGACGGGACTTCCGCTTCTTGTCCCGCCCTTTATTTGATTTACACCAATCACATTAGAGCTGAGCACGCACAGCAAACGCTGATTGGCTTACGCGGCCTGTCGTTCAGCTGAGGGGGAAGCAGCGGGGCAGCCAACAGCAGGCTGCTGGGACTAAAGGCTCAGATATGAACTCCTTGGAACAGGCCGAAGGTAACCAAGACAAAAACTAAATCACATTTTTAAATTGCTGCCGTTTAGGTTTAACCTCATAGCGAAAAAACCCAAAGCACACGTCATAAGAACGGTGTACAAAGTTAGATGTAACGTTGAGTTAGCTAGCTAGTCTTCTTACGACACCTAGCATGTTTGCTAGCTCAACCAATAGCAGCTGTTTGTATTGGTGTTAACGTTAGCTAACACATGTTCTGTTTTTTAGACTAATTAATCGAGATGGCATAGCTTTATGGACAGCTAGGTTTCACCAACAGGAAGTGTAACAACAGTACATAACGTTTTGGATCTTTAACAGTCTTATTTTGTCACGTTATGCTCCTGTATTAGCTCAAGTTTAGCGTGGAATTGACATCCAGAGGTGGGAAGTACTCAGATCTTGTTCTTGAGTAAAAGTAAAAGGATGTCTTGTGAACTTACTCCAGATGTATCTCAAGTGTTGTTTATATTTCACAAGTATCTAAAGGTATTAAATAAATGTTTTGGAATACAAGTACATGTTTAACCTCTGAATTGTAGTGAGTTAGAAGTACAATGTAGAAAATGTTACGTACAGTACTTGAGTAAGTGTACATATGTACTTTACACCACTGAAAGTGACACAAATCGAGCTTTAAAGTTGAGGCTGACATTCAGTAATGTCACATGACTGAAATAAGTTGTTTTTGTGAGCCATACACAGCCATGATTTTATTTCCAAATACTATGTTTTTCATTCAATGTTTCCACTTTCGTTTCAGACCTGAAGGCCTTTGAGAGGAGATTGACAGAGTATGTCTCCTGTTTGCAACCTGCAACAGGCAGGTGGAGAAGTAAGTAACTCACCTCATACCTTTTATTCATCAACATCTATTATTTAGTAAACCTTACGCTTATATGTTCTTTGCCAAACACTTGTTTTCGATTACAATGAATGTGAAGGCACCAATGACAAGTAAACAAACATACAACTTGATGTGGATAAGGCTGGGTGATTTGGCAAAAATCTTAAAAACGCTAATTGCTTATGTCAATAACTATTTATATCACACGTATGTTGTCTGGTACCTCATAAATAAATAGTCTACATGAAATAACCACGTTTTAAGCCTATTTTTGCACAAGACTGTGTGAACGAAATACTTGACAAAAACCAAATATTTTCAAATGTATTTAAAAACGTTCTCTTGTCTTGTTTCAGTGATTTTGATAGTAGTGTCGGTGTGTACGGCTACTGGGGCATGGAACTGGTTAATAGACCCGGACACACAGAAGGTATGCATCAGTGGACAAAATAAAAGTGTATATCTATATTTATGGCTTAAAGTTAAGACCCATCGTAAATATACATTTGTGCTTTTATTATTGAACTATTCAGCTTACAGCATTATAGCTTTTTGTATTTCTTATATAGGAAGTAAAGAATTGAGACTAAACATGTAATCATCAGTTGACTATTGTTTCTGCACATCAGCAACAAATAAATAAGGTTAATCTAAATGTCAGACTACAGAGAAAGTTGAGTCAATGTCTAGTTTGTCTACTGAAAGTATCAAAGAGTTTGTGGTTTAGCCCCATCATGTATTTGGTCAAATGTTGTGTTTAAAGTTTGCTCTTCATCATCGAGAATCAGCTTGCTTCATTCGTACAGTATGTTGCTCCAATGCATTTTGAGATGCCTCTTCCTGCCTTAAACGCAGTCTGATGAAACATGAGGACATACTGTACTTCAAGTAATCTCTCAGTAGAGTTACTATGCGGAAAAGCTCAAGAAACAGAATGCAGGGGAATGTTTTATGCTATAACTTCCCACATTGGATGATAGGATTCAGGTTGAAAAGGCTTAGACTCACTAATGGAGCATTTCCACTGCAGGGCCTCGCTCGGCTGAGTACGGTATAGTTAGGCCTTGGTAGGCCAGGCTCACTTGCTGCGTTTCCATTACAGTTTAGGAACTGGTGTAGTAACTATGGTAACGCAGCGTAGGCGGAGCCATGATGTCATCTTCAATGTGAACCACAAAACCAACACAGCCGTTAGCTGTTAGCCCTCAGAGCTCACAGCTCCTCATATCTGATCAGAAACTAGACAGAAGTGAAACAAGTACAAACCACAGACTGCCTGTGTCATGGAGGATACAGTCGCTGCTTTATTTATGTCTGTCTGTTGTTGTGAGTGTGGACGGTCGGAGCATATATAACGTTCGCTTAGCCGATCTCAATTCAGAAAACACGCATTTTAAAAGGTTGTTCGCCTGCCGTCTGTCTGCAGACTTGTCAAAGCATTAATTCATGGTTTTCACTAACCGGTATCAGTATGTTGTTACTTCGGCATCATTTTGAAACCTGTATTACAATTAAATCACGGTCAAATATGTTCATCTTTTTGTAGTTGTAGCCCCCTTGCCAGCGATTCTCTCACTAGTTTAGCATGCTCAGCCCGGTTGTTGGCCCGGAAAGAACCTCGATTTTGGAGGTCCAGAAAAACTGTGAAAAAGTACCCGTTAGCCGGTACTACGCTAAGTGGAAACGCAACCAAAAACGGGCCGGGTTTGGCACGGCACGCTTAAACCATGCTACGCGCTGCAGTAGAAACGCGCCATTACAGTAGCCACAGTTAAAATAAAGATTGATTTCCTTTTATATACTTTTTTCGTGGGACCCGATAATTTTTTTTAAACGTATTAGTAAACTAAGCTTTTCTATTTTCCCTATAGATCAGATCTATAAAAGTGAAATGTTTTACTGACTTAATCCTTTATGTTTCTTTGTTGCTCTTGTGTTGCAGGTCTCTTTTTTTTCGTCACTGTGGAATCATCCCTTCTTCACCATCAGCTGTGTAACTCTTATAGCTCTCTTCTTCGCTGGCATACACAAACGAGTGGTGGCACCATCAATGTATCCTTTTGTCTGTTGCAGTTACAATAAAGTAGCATGTTTTTTTTAATCAGAATGAAACTTCCAGCTCATCCAATCCCAGGATATTACCAGAAAAGTGCTGGTTAATGTATTTCAATGAACTGAATCATCCTTGTTCAAGTTTCTGTCTCACACGTTCAGATCTTTAACCTTTTGCCCCGTCAGTATTGCTGCTCGCTGTCGGACAGTTTTAGCAGAGTACAACATGTCCTGTGACGACGTGAGTTAACAAATCTCTTCTATGTTTTGAATTGTTGTCTTATATATTTTTGTTTTTGGTTCATTATAAAAAAAAAAGAAGGAAATGAGAAGTATTCAAAGGAAATCTGAATTGTCTAGATTGAAATCTTAAACTTAAAGGGGACCTATGATGCAAAATGCACTTTGTGATGTCTTTTATACATAAATATGTGTCCCCGGTGTGTCGGGGAACTCACGCAGCATCAGAAAATAAAGCCCTCTCTCTTTTCCTCCGTACCCAAATGTCTAAAAACGGGGCTACAACGGAGCTGATCCAGATTTGCGTCCGATATGACGTAATATCTGAAATGTGGACCCACGGCCCAATCAGAGACGTTGCTATCAGAAACAATGCCCGACTGTTTCGGACGTAATATGGTCGGTGTTTAAATTAGCATCGCTAACACTCAGAGCTAACCTGTACTGGAGAGCGTGTGTGTGAAGAAGCAGGAAGTAAAAAGGAACTCACCTTGTGGTATAACCGGCAAGAGAGAAAGCCTTTGAGCTCCAGACTGTTTCAGAGAGAATCCTTGATAATCCATGATATGGCGTTTCATCACCGCAGCATTTAGTTTAGACGGTAGCTGCCGGGTCCCGCATGAGCTCTGCCCCCTCCTTTTTATTTTATAGTAATTATTTATTTTTGAAAGCTTTATACCCAAATCAGCACTTTTGAAACAGGAAGTGAAATAGAGGGATATGAGGCACGGCTAGAATGGGTGATCTGTTGGGTATTTTGAGCAAAACACTTCATAGACATGTTTTTTATATATTTGTGTATATATCTGAGACCTAAGCTATTGCCTAAAAATAGCATGATAGGTGACCTTTAAGGTTTTTTACTTCATAAAATACAATATTTAAATCATGTATTTAGGAGACAACACTTGGATAATTATGAGATTACAAAATCATAAATCCCAGAATGTCTTTGAGATTATCAAATTCACAAGAACTAAATAATATTGTAAAATGTGGTTCCTTCACAAATAAACCCACTATTTTCCCTAAGTTATTTTTCCAATTGAGTCTCAGAAAATGTTGAAGTTTTTTCCTTGTCCAGTTGTTTCTTTTGTAGCTGTACCGTTTAAATTACAGAAAATATCCAAATGTTTTTCTCTTGTCAACTCAAGACTTTTATCTGGGAGATTCTCTGAGTTTTTCCGGGAATAGTACCCAGCTCCTTCCTTCCTTGTAATTTACTTTAGTAGTGTGCTCTGACAACATATGTTTTTGCGAGTTTTAACAGCTATTTCTTCTTCTTACAGACGGGGAAACTTATACTCAAGCCACGACCGAACATCCAGTAACCGTGAGCTGGCGTCCGATGTCTCTGTTTCTATCCGCTGATCACTCCGTGTCTTTAGTCCTTTGGCAGCGCTGAGGCGCTTCATCATGCGTTTGGAGGAAAGAAGAAATGACCTCATTTTGCCTTTTTAAACACTGTCGCTGTGCTGACTGCAGATGAATGCTCAGATGTGTTAATTTCTGTTTCTAATGTTGAGCATGTATTTTAATTAATTGTTTCTATTTTTAAAGTTATTTACCAAATAAATATTTCAGGTGTGAAACTGTCTCCCTCTTTTTTTTTTGTCATATTTAATGAAAAACCTAAAAGTAAAAAAATTAATTTAGAATAATTAAATGACATAAGAAATAGGAATTTTAAAAAAATGTATTTAATTTAGGTTTTATCCTAATAAATACATCAGAACAATATAATTACGTAAAATGTATTTAATTTAAATATTTAAAAAAACATTTTTACTATTATTATTCATTTTATGTTTATGAACTGCGTTATAATATTATAATTTATTATCATTATTGTTATAATTATTAAAATTTTCATTATTATTATTATTATTATATAGAATCACCTGTTGCTATGGATTTACGTTTGCAATGTTGCGTAGGGTTGGTTTTTATTTTTGCGACAGCTTCTCGGCTTTCTGTTAGCAACAACCACTTCACGGCACATCTTCCACATGGCCTCCACCAGCCTGTAACTGTGGTTTGTGTTTGATACTGTGTCTCCAAATTACCAACAAGTGGGACTGAAACAACGTTATATACGCAGGTCGTGCTCTCACAAGGACTGAAATGGGTAAAAGTAAAACCACGAAGTTTAAACGTCCGCAGTTCAACGCGGTCGGGCTGCCGGTGAACGCGGTGCAGGAGGCGGGGGAAGAGGCAGAGGATCCCGTGGAGGACGACTGTCCAGCTGCGGAGCTCCTGGAGAAAGTATGATCATTCATATATCACTCAAAAATACTCTGCGTATCAGTTATAATGTTTAATCATGCAGACACTTCAGTAAAACACCAAACAGGGAGAGAATCCTTCATGGGTTTAACTCAAATGCTTGTAGTAAAGGTATATTATATTATATAAGGTTTGGTTTATATTTTAGATGTTTACAATCTTGTTCTCGTCATACAAAGTGGAAATATACGTTGTTACAGTAAAGTATACATTGGGACGAAGGTAATGGAACACTACTATATAAAAAGGTAAGTACAGTACTTGAGTAAATGTACTTAGTTACTTCCCACCTCTTGAAATAGCTGTTTGTTCAGCTGTTAGTTATGTTACATCCTTGCATGGTTGTCACTTGTCATGCCTTTCAGTAAAACAGGGAGAGAATCCTTCATGGGCTTAACTCGTACTTTTAGTAAACATGTATTACATCAGTTTACCGTTAAAACATGTTTGTGATGTTTCCATCTACCAAAATAGTCACTAGAGTTAAAAAGAAAAGCTACAGAACTACAACAACAAAAAAGTGTATAAACAAAACGAATGATATTAAAATATGCTGTCGGTGCATTTAAACAATATTTTGCTGCATTTAAATTACATTGTGCTTTCATTTTCTGGTAGATTACACTCGTGTGATTTCCCTCTTAAGACTCACATTTAGGCTTTTGTTGTTACACATTTGTGTTAATCTTTTGAAACTTGTGTCCCCAGCTGCAGAGTCCCAGTGCGGATGTGAGGGAGTTTGCGTGTGCCAGCATCTCCCGGGTGGTGCAGCAGAGCCTGAGCATCCCGGGCCTCCTGCAGCGGGACGCCGTGCGGCGCCTCGGCCCCATGCTGCTGGACCGCAGCCTGGCTGTGAGGGAGACGGCCGCCGGGGCGCTCAGGTGAGGAGGGGAGGATGTTAGGAAACAACCACAACAACAACAACAACCTGAGGCTCGGACACAACAGACAGAAAGCAAATAACTAGCAGCGACAGCAGAAGCGTTGGCAGGAAGATGTTGTGTCCCAGACAAGAGGGAGTGGTTTCAGTCAATTATTACTATTGAGCTTAATAACAATTAATGACAACATCAGAATCAGAATACCTTTATTAGTAGCAGCCAGGTATATATTGCACATAGTTTGGGAGGATGTTGGGGAACAGGGCCAACAACAACAACAACCTGAGGCTCGGACACAACAGACAGACAGCAAATAACCAGCAGCGACAGCAGAAGCGTTTCCGTGTTTGAAGATATTTAACAGTGGTTACTGGTTGTCTCTATCTATACCGGTACTGCTCTAACAATGTATAGTCCCCCCTCTGTGGGACGGATACAAGGGTTTCAGATCCTGAGTCACAGTCATCTCTATTTTCTGTATCAGAGCGTCCTGTCTCCTGTCCTCCAGTCGACCTCAAGTCAGAACGAGTTCCCTGGATATTTAAATCAGACGCTCGCTCATCGTACCGCCCCCAGCTCTCCCTCTCTTTCTTACACTAACACACACGCCTGAACACAAACAGCCAGCTCCCCCCCACTGAACGATGAGTGTGTGTCTCCCTGAGTGTGTGTCTCTCTCTGAGCGTGTGTGTCTCTCTCTGACAGGAATCTGAGTGCATGCGGCGGTCAGGAGGTGTGTGAGGACATGGTGAAGCACGACGTCATGACTCCTCTGACAGCGCTGCTCCGAGAGGTGAGACGCTCCTCCTCCTCCTCCTCCTCCTCCTCCTCCTCCTCCTCCTCCTCCTCCTCCTCCTCCTCCTCAGCAGCTGTTGCCGCCATATTCTCAGCACATGGGGTTTATTTTTTTAGATTCTAAGTGAGAATGTCTGCGCCCACACTCGCACACATTGACCAGCGTTGGACTCAAAATATTCAACGGCTTTATTTGTCCTTTGCACAATAGCGTCAGGCTCGTTCTGTCTATGAACATCTTCTCCAGCAATGCAACATACAGCTTCCGTGTCATGGCCGTTTCTACTGATCATAATTCCATTGTTGAGGTCTACTGGAATACATTTACATTGTTCAATGTTCCAAACTCCCATTGGTTTCAAACAGCATCTCTGTATAGTATGTTTATTCACTCTCTGTCCTACACGGCTTGTTGGAGCTTTACTCGCTACAGGGTGTACTTTGAGGGTTTGTGACTCTGCAGACCGTTTACATGCAGAAAAACCTTCATAGCAACAAGGGGACGGGTGATAACCGGAAAAGCATGACATGGGACCTTTAAAAAAAAAAGAAAAAAAAAAAAAGTGCAATGGACACAATTATGCAAATAAGTTGCAGGAAGGAGATAAAACGATAGAATAATCTGATAGTCTCTGATCGGTCTGTCTCAAAGCGTGTAGTTTACATTTTGACAGGGATGCTTTTACATATTTCAACCTCAGCTCCTAAAATAAGTCTATACTATTGTGAATCAATTTGTATACTACCATTGCAGTACAAAAACATTGCTATTTAATATCAGACTTTAAAATGAAAGCCCTTGCTTCAATTTGTATTGCATTTTTTACCAGATTGTCAAACATATCGTGCCATTTCTTTCATGTCTGGATTTAGAGAAAATGGCATGCGATCTGTTTGGTTTCCACTAGGGGCGTTGCAGCTCTGTATTTTAACATCTTTGCTGTTGCTCACCAGACATACACCAGACTGAAATTCCCCATAGCATTTAATATACAGAAAATAATTAAATATTTCAGTTTTTTTTTATTTAAACTGTGAAATTATGACAGGGGGTCCTCGGGGTCTTAAAAAGAAAATTAAGGCTATTAAAAAGTATTAAACGGAATTTTCCAAGGTATTACATTTTGTAGCTTGTTTTCAATAAGTATATAAATGGTCCAGAGAGGTTGTGTTCTACCGTCTGCCTGAATGTAATCATGGCGTAGGTGTGTCGTGTGATTCTGTGGAGTTTATTCATGGCATCCCGTTGGGTTTGAGGTCATCTGAACAGGACATCGCACGCTCACTGCTTGATAGCGCGAAGGTCCGTTTACGCCGGTTGCTAAGCAACATCGTTATGGGGAAATGCAAGTCTGCGTCCAAATGGTTGGAAGAGAAGGAGGAAGGACAATCAATGCTGTATATAGTCAATGTGAGGTAAAGTGTGTCGCCAAGGTAACCGGTTAGAACTCCAAGTGGCGATGAGGTCTTTGAATGTATGGAAAGGGTCTTTAAATAAGGTCTTAAAAGGTTTTTAACATTTGACTAGTGTTAATTTCGTCAGCTATTTTTTAATTTAGTTTTAGGCTTATTCCTTTGTTAAATTTCCTTTTTAGTTTTAGTCATATTTAGTCACCTTCATCCTGTTTTTATTTAGTCAAGTTTTAGTCAACTAAAAGTCTGAGCATTTTAGTCAAAGAAAACTAAAGATTTTAGTCTACTTTTTGTCAATGAAAACTGAGTCTTTTTTAGTCATCAGATAATATAGAACATTTCAGTCAAACTAGTCAAAACCAATAATTTGTCATTTTAGTATATAAATAAATAAGATTATCTTGTCCTTATTTGATGAAAAACACAGGTTGAATGATTAAGAAGCTCTGCAGAGAGTATCTGGTGTGTGGTGGTTTTACCAGCTGTGTTATGGCCACATTGCTTCCCTTCTGATGAAACAATGCCGCCTCATTGTAGCGAAAATGGGCCCAAATATCACATCGTTTCTTTCTCCCAAGCAGTGGTGGCTTTAGACTTTTTCGTTGTCAGTCATTTTGACGGACAGGATCGTAACATTTCCGTCATAATCCATTATTACCCGTCGAGTGCACAATTTATCTAGGGGGGGTATTCGGTTAACGCGAGTGCGACCACTGCTCCCAAGCCCTGTTGTTACCATTTTATTTTCTGTTAAATAAGGTGAGTTAGACCATGAGTTAGACCCGAGTCTTCCTGACAGTTCATATTGTGCCGCTGCCCGGTGTAATTCAAATGTACCGCCGCGCGCAGCACAGAAACAGCTGCTGCTCTGCCGCAGCACCGGAAATGGAACTGCTGGGAGAAAAACTGACTATCGGAGATGTAACGTTATCTTTGATAATATTTCGTCTCCTCATTTTTCGTCAACGAAAGTAAAGAGAGATTTTGTCATAGTTTTTATTTAGTAAACTACATTTTCGTCTCGTCACTCTTCGTCAACGATATTGCATGATGATTTCGTTGCAGTTATTGTTTACTGCCGTCTCGTCATCGTCTCGTGTTCGTCATGGAAAAAAATGGTCGTTGACGAACATATTTCGTCATAGTTTTAGTCAACGAAATGAACACTACATGTGACTTCAGGATTCCTGCGGATACCCTGAATGAGAACAATTCATATTTGTTGGTTATCATCAGAACTGATGTTACGAACAATGATTTCCTCAATAAAGGTTGTATCTGTGACCCGCTCTTTCGAAATCAGTCGGAAGTCGCAAAGGCTCATTTCACAATAAATAAATAAACGTGGATTTGTGTAAAAAACTAGTTTTCAGGGTTCGGGTGTTTTGTTTGATTTAAAATAAACAAAGTCTTGGCTTTCAGAATATTAAACTTGTTTCGGCAAATTCAGATGATAAATACAGCGTTGAAGCTTCGGCATAATTACAAGCGGAGAACTTGACGTCACAGCAGGCATAACAACAGCCGGTGTTTCTCGTGAGGGTTTTCCCCGGGAAACAAACACGATACACACACACACACACACGTATACACACACACACACACTCGCAAGCTTCCCCCAGACCTGTAATCCTAACGAAAATATCTTCCCTCCGTTACTACTTTGACCATTTGCTAATAACCAATCAGATCGATGGATTCCAGAGGAAACTTTGAAGGCCTTTTTCTGGCTCTGTAACAGTCATTATATAATGCGACATATTTTGCTTAATATTTGGAAAACAACAACAACAATCCTGATATCATCAGGAAGCTCGGCATCTCCTCTTTCCAGCAGTCTATACAACTTCTGGTCAATGCGACTGATTTCGATGCAGCAGCTCACATATGATATTCAAATATCAATGAAATGTTATTATGAAATACTTATTGTAAGTCGCTTTGGATAAAAGCGTCAGCTAAATGCAATGTAATGTAAAAATATGAAGAAATTAAATAATTGTTGTGTTTTCTGTAATTAAAAGTAAACACATATCTAAAGCGATAACATGTGGTATTGGGGGCGGTGGTGGCGAAGTCGATTGGGACTTGGTCGATTGGGACTTGGCTTGGCAACTGGAAGGTCACCAGTTCAAGTCCCGGCAAGACCAAGTGCTACCGAGGTGTCCCTGAGCAAGGCACCGTTCCCCACAATGCTCCCCGGGCGCCGTTCAAAATGGCAGCACGCTGCTCCTAACACTAGGATGGGTCAAATGCAGAGAAACAATTTCCCCCGGGGATTAATAAAGTATATCAAATCAAATCAAATATTAATGATCAGTATCAACGTTAGTGATAATATTGAAGCTCTTTTAAATTAAGAACAATATTACCATGTGACTGTAAGGCAACATTTGTGTCCTCCGCACGTCCAAGACTTAAATATGTGATGCCGACACTATTATAACACTTTGTACATGTGAGGATGCTCGACGAAGCTGCTTGACCCGTGGTTTTGTTGTGATCTGCAGCACAGACTTTGTTTTCTTTTCAGAGCTGTGCAGGATTTGAGAGCGCCGCTGTGCTGAAAGAGAAGAAGAATGCAGCGGAGGACGTGGCCAACGAGGCTGTCAACCTTTTGTGGAATCTGTGGTAAGACGAGGGGTTGTGTTTTTAACCTTTTGTCTATCGAGGGAGGTTTTACCGAGCATGCACAATGGCTTTTTTTTACGCTCTACAACTTTAGCTGCATGCAGAATCTCTCCCGGGCGCGGCACTGTACTTTCTACTTTTCTACCCCAGGCCAGGGGCTTCACTTATAACGCCGTGCGTAGGATTCACGTGGGAAGGGTGCTTACCTAGTAGAAATCCAAAAATAGGTACAGGCATTTTCCGATTCACCAAACATTGCGCACCGGCGAGGAAAGTGCGGCACTTCCTACGCCGGGTTCCCTTTATAAATCACAATCGGCTCGAAATGCGGTGCAGCTTTTGCGGGCTTCACGTAATGCCCAGATGTGCCTATAAATAGTCAAAGAAACGGCCATTCATTCATTCTGACTGACTGCAGGAAGCTAAAAAACAGCTAAAAAAGACGTCTCACACCGTGTCAGATTTTGGTTATTTTGGGGAGGTCGAGATAAATCATATTGTTTGGTGGATGCAGTTTGAACAGGGGAGCAGCATGGAGGTCGGATCGTCACCAAAATAAATAAATAAGTGGTCCGAAAAAGGTTCATGACAAAAAGAATACACATAACCTTCCTCGGGCAGTGTGTTTGTACCGGGGACAGGAGACCCCCCCCCTTGATGAGAGACTGTAAGAAGTGATCGGGGAATCCCTCCGGAGTGGAGTCATGGCGACTGGATCTGAATTATGTTTTTGTATTTGGTGGTTTGTGTTCCAGCTGTCGATCAGCTGTGCGCAGCGTCTCCACCTATATCCACCAGTTAGAGGAAATACAACCAATGTGTTGAGTTATATTAGCTGTACAATTTACCACATGGTGTTCTTAGCTTCCATACCTCCTGTGTTTTACAAGTCTTGGCAAACGGCATAAAATACGAATAAACGTGATAGTATATAAAACCATGCTCGTATCTACAACCTATAGAAATGCAAAACGGCGTCAGTTTAGACGTAATTCTGTCCTCCTGCTCACCGCATCATTTATGAGAAAACATTTCATAACATTAACACAACATATTCGAGGTGGTTTTAAATAACATATCCGTATTTATTTATTTCTCCAAGTTATGTGTGTGTGTGCGCTGAGGAGTCTCAAGCAGGCGTTCGTTAAATCATTTTAAGATTGGCTTTAATCAATGTTTGAAAATGAATTCTTCATATATGATAAATGAGAGGTAGCATTTTATTTATGGTATTATTTCCACACATTTCTCTCCATTCTTCCTTCTGCCAACGGTGTCGCAGTTTCTCGTCTCTCCCGTTGTTGTGCTTAGTGCGTACGCATGGGTTAGAGTTTGCGTGGAGGACCGCACGTTTTCCCGTCAAGTTAGTATTTTATAAATCGCAAACATTGCGTAGAAACTGGCGTACGCCATCTTTTGAGCGTATATCCCTTTTATAAACGAGGCCCCAGAACATTGCATTTTTAGTTCATCTTATCGTCACACTCCCGCTTTTTGACACACGTTTACTGCCATTATCCAATCCATCATTATTCACACATTATGTCTCATTTCTAATTTCTTACCCGTCTGTTTTTCCTCTCGTGTTGTTGTTTCTAGTGAGAGCAGCAGCCAGTCTCTGTCTGTCTTCAACAAAGCGGGTCTCCTGGACCTGGTGGTGCAGTGTCTGGAGACACACCAACACAACATGGAGCTGGCCATATCTGCGGGTACGTCTCATTAAAGAACCGTTCAGTTGTAGTCATTGATCTATAAAGGTGTGCGCCCAAGTTATTGTCTTGGCAGCACCTGGAAGCTTGTTGACCCCCCCCTGGATCCATGTTATTCTGATGTGTTCCATAATTGTTTTGTCATATGGATTGTCTTTATGATGTTGTGTATTCTGTACACACAACATCTTATGCATGTCTATCCGTCCTGGGAGAGGGTCTTTTCTTCCTTGTGTGCTCCATGGGTCTTAGGATGCTGTTCATTCTGCAAATCCAACTGAGACATTTGTAAATACTGATATTAGGCTATTTTAATAACATTTGATTGACAGACAGACATCCTACTTGGGCAAGACGTGTTATTCATGAGGAACCTCAACTTTTATCGAAATATCACAAAAGGACATAAAGTCACTGTTAGGGATGGGTATCGTTAAGGTTGTAACGGTACTACTACTTTTATCGCTACTGCTTATCGATCGGGTCTTTTAACGGTATTCGTATTGGTTATTTAAAAAAAATGTTTTTTATTATTTTTTATTATTTTTATTATTTTCCTGTTCACACCGCAGCGGAGCCGCCTCTTAGCTCCGGAATCCGGTTCGTTTCAAGCACCAAAAAATTGTCCGGCCAGAGCAAAAGCACCGCATACGTCACGCTTACGTCGAGGCGGGTGCAGGGGGGGGGGGGCAGGGGGGCGGGATCAACTCCTGAACAACAACAAAAAGCCGGCGTGTTATCCAGTTTGTACACAACGATGGAGAAACTTAACAAGCAGCAGTGGTCCACTGAAGAGACCAGCTACCTACTGGGAATCTGGTCTTCCGAAGAGGTGCAGAGGAAGCTGGAGCACATCGGCCAGTGTTGTCGGTGTCAGCTGTGAGGGGTTTCCGCGCCGTTTGGCTTTATGAAGCGGGCACGCAAACGGTTACGTCATGGCGCAAACGATGACGCAATGACGCAGCACCAGTCGGACTCTGGGCGGTGTGAAAAGAGCCGGAGCTAAACCGAAGAACCGGTTCTGAACCTGAAAAGCTCGGAGCTAGAACCGGAGCTGCGTTGGTGTGAATGAGGTATCAGTAATCATGATGTTCAAAGACAATGGGATTTATCATTGTAAGAACGCATGTCTGGCAATTCTGCAGTTTAGATACACGCCATGAATCTGTTTCTTGCTCAAGGACACAGTTTAGAATAACCTTCGGAAGAAATGAGTCTCATTGTTAGTCGGCAAGGTCCATGGCCAGCCTGACCTCCAACTGAATGTGTTTCTGTCGTGTACTGAACCACTTGGTAACTCTGTCCTCTCTGTGTCCAGCCCACTGCCTGCACACGGTGACGGAGGATAACCCCGAGCTGCTGCGGAGCACCAACAGCGCCGTGCTGAGAGTCGTGGAGAGCGTGCTGCTGACGCCGGAGA
Organism: Pseudochaenichthys georgianus; assembly: GCF_902827115.2. Lineage (NCBI taxonomy): Eukaryota > Metazoa > Chordata > Actinopteri > Perciformes > Channichthyidae > Pseudochaenichthys > Pseudochaenichthys georgianus. Next base: position 49,559,502 of record NC_047505.1, on the reverse strand, counting down.
CAGACATGGCTCACACCCTGCTCAGGACCCTGGCTGCAGGTACCACCTCTCTGAGTATTAGGGAAGAAATGAATAGTATCAATAGTCCACATGACTCCTTAGTCAACTAAATGCGGGGTCGGTGTGTTTTTTTGGTCAAACAAACTGGTGGTGTGACCAATGGCCATTTACAATTATTAATACTATTACTATTATTAGCATTAGTCTATATTTAAAAAAAAAAAAAAAAAACATAAATAATAATAAAAGAATATATAAATAAAATCGATTTTTAAAAATAATATTCGATTATGGAGACTGTAACGAATAATCGAATAATCACCGGCATCCCTACTGGCTTCCTGAAGCAGTCCCGTGGTATCGACAGGCAGCGAGGCTTCGTTTGTCATCGATGACGTCACTGGCCCAAAACGATACAAGCTTCACAAAAAGCTTCGGGGATTACTCGACACGCGCTCCGAGGCCTCGGCGCAATACGTAACATCACTACCTTTCAGTGCCACTTCAGACGAAGACAATCTTTGAAGCGAAATATTGTTCTTTTAACTTCCTTGTTTTTTCTTATGCAAATGTAGTTAGTTGTTACTTTAAATCCCGTCTTAAAACCCACCTTTCTCCTTAGCATTCGTAAACAAGTAGATTGTTGCTTTCAGCGGTCTATTGTTTTTACTATATGGTAGTTTTAATTTTGTAATTGTTACGTTTATTCTGGTTTGTTTTGTGGTCGTATCTTTTGTGATTTTATACTTATTTGTATGTTTTGCGAGCTGAGCTGTGTGATTTTATACGTTGTGTATCTCTCTGTACGGCACTTTGGTCTGGACGTTTTAAAGTGCTATATAAATAAAGTTGGATTGGATTTTAAATTCCGATTTTTAAACATTTAGTACAACTTTCTAAAATATGATGTAGATTAATCTATTCAACATTATATTGTTGTATGTTAAATAATGAGTGGGTATATTTTTCTAAGTCTTTATTAAAGTAATAGTTAAGTTAAAGTAATTATTTTTGAAAAAACATCTCACAGTTCCAGCTTTTTGAATGTGAAGAATTGCTGCTTTTCCTTTTGTAATATTTGTATCAAGAGTTTTGTTCTGCCACGAGTACTTCTTCTCCTTAAGCTTAAAGTTCATTTTCCTGACCATACTTATGTATCCTTTTGTGGATTTCTAGTTCTAATGTCTCCTCTCTCTCCCCTGCCGTGTCTCAGGCACTCTGTGGAACCTGAAGAGCAGTCTACCGCCGACCCGTCAGACCCAGGCTCTGAACGCCGTGGTCTCCACTCTCTCTCGGAGCCTGGATCTGGACGCAGGAACGCTGATCCCTGAGCTCAGAGGAGCAGAGGAGCTCCATCAGAGGAACACCGACGCTGCAGCCGAGAGCGAGCAGCAGGCTGCCGGAGGAGAGGAGGAGGCGATGGTCGAGGAGGAGGAGCCCAAACACACGAAGAACGGGATAGCTGCAGACAACGACTTCTCCGACCTTTTACCTGTAAGTAGTGACTCTAACATTCTCTATTGTTGGGAAAACACTGAATGTCCTTTTCCAATATGAGAGGAACATGATAACAAAGGTATCCCAACTGTAGCTGTGAACATGACGGCATGTCTGATGACCCAGAAGAGCATCAGGACTGTTTGAGGCAGATGATAGCTATGTGATTAACATGAGGATTCAGCCTCTATGGAGATAGACATCAAGCATGCTCATTTCTGACGTGGAGCTAATCTGAACTAAACATTGAATACTGCTTTGAACCGGTATTCCATATACCGTACTTTCCGGACTATAAAGCGCACCTGCATATAAGCCGCAGCAGCTAAATGGTCCGTCTGTCTTGCTCTCGTTCTGTCTCTCGGTTCCACTTTTACTTTGGCGCGCTACCTGTCTCGCTCTTTTCCGGCCTCCAGCTTTTCCTGCTGGAGCCCGCCGCTTCGAGGTGGCGGGCGCGGACCGGTCCTAGAGCCCATAGCGTTAAAGGTGTTTAATTTACCTTTAAAATCCATAGATTTAGGAGGTTCCCTAGTGGCCGTTAGCTGTACAAAATAAATGGGGGGAAAAGTCGCGGCTTATAGTCCGAAAAGTACGGTAGTTCTCTATACGTGATGCTATTTGTTTACATGCTATTCCTCTTCATGCATACATTTTTATTATCAGGAAATAAACAAGAACATCCACGACAGACAAATAAAATCAAGTCAATCCTAAAATGAAATAAGGAGTTTATCCCCCGGATCAAACGTAATGTATTGTTTCAGGAAAAGTTAACGCTCGTATTTTGGATTCATTCATTCACCATTTGTTAATCTTTTTGCATTATATACTTTTTGCCACCTTTCCGTACCTTCAGCGTTTAGGACTAGTTTCTACATCCATTTATTTTCGTACTTTTATTTCCAAAGTGCAGTCGAAAATTGTCATAAATGACTTAATGTCCAAACATGATTTACCAATGGCTCGATAAGGAGTTTACCCCGGTTTTAATTTCTGTAAATATACAGAACGTGAACTGACGTCTGCGGCGACAAAGCAGTTATTTTTGTTTACGCCACAGTGTGCGAAAAAGTACACGTCCCACCGTCCGGGACGTGTTATTTACAATATCGGACAAGTAGATCTTTCAATTGACTTGTCCGGCGGACAAGTGACGTTTTTCGCCCCGATTTATTGACAAATTATTGATACATTCAGTTTACAAAAGGCAGAACTCATTCGCAAATTGTCCGTGTCCGCCATTGTTCGTTTAGAAATGTTAGTTTCGGTTCTGCTTGTCGATTCCTAAGGAAATGCATCTCGCCGCTTTCTGTACAGTTAGACGGGGGCGGGGCGGGAAGTGTAGCACCGTGGCCGGGTTGGGAAGCAAAACTCGGTTCCGAGTAGGAACAAATAACAATTGTCCGGTACCGGGATTAATAAGAGTTGTGAGGACAGGAGGCCGAGCCCCGCGGACTGCAGCTCTCTCTCTATGCTCCGTATCAGCTGATCGCTGCTCGGTGCAGCTCAGCGTCTCTCTCTCTCTCTTTCTACACACAGCGGATCTGCTGCCCGTTAACAGCCTCATCTTTGTCAAACGTTCTTATGTTCTCTCTCTAACACGTAATGAAGGTTATTAAGCGTTTTAGCTCCTGTGTTGTTAATATTGACCACCATTTCCTTTATGAAGTGAAGCAGCCTCCCTGTCTGTGTCCTCGCGCTGTCCTCACATCCCCGGACCCCCAGGCTCGGAGGAGCACAGGGATGTCAGTATTGTTTATGAAGCAGGGTATAGAAAGTACATTATTGAAATGCTATTTATACTATTTATTAACTTTTACAAACAGTGAGTAGCTGGGCAGCTGCAGCAGGTGTATTGCAGGACATGTGTAAGCGTGCAAGTGTCTTTGAGTTGTAGAAAAGCGCTAGGCCTATAGGCTATAAATATAATAATAATAATAATAATAACTTTATTTGTATAGCACCTTTCATACAGGGGATTGCAGTTCAAAGTGCTTTACATCAGTAAAAAATAAGACATAACATCTGTGTAAAACAAGCAGCAAGAGCAAAGCATAAAGTGGGATAAAATAATTAAAAATAAAAACATGGGGAATAAAACAGAGAAATAGTGCAATGTCAATCACAGAGAATAGTGCAGTATAATAGTGTAAAATCAGTCAAATGCTTTGGTAAAGATAGGTTTTAAGCTGCCTTTTAAAAATGCCTAATGTATTGGCTTCCCTAATATTGTTGGGTAACATGTTCCACAGTTTTGGGGCGTAGTTTACAAAGGCTGCATCACCGATCTTCTTTTATGACTCTTTCTGGTGACCTCTAATAGACCTGCATCTGATGATCGCAGTGTTCTGGCAGGTGTGTAGTTCATTAGAGAGTCAGCCATGTAGCTGGGTCCTTGTCCATTTTTAGAGCCTTGTATATGAGGAGAAGTACCTTAAAATCAATTCTAAAAGTTACAGGAAGCCAGTGTAGAGTAGCTAAGACAGGACTAACGTGTTCCCTCCTTTTGGTATTAGTCAGTAGTCTAGCTGCAGAGTTTTGAATGAGCTGGAGTCTTTGTACATTCTCAAACTGCACCACTTAGAACTAACTAAACAATGCAGAGATTATTTTTATATAATTGTATTCAATAACCGTAAGAAATTCAACAGTATGAAGTGATTTGTAAATAGGAATACAGATTTGACTTAATGTTTTCATAAATATATTTTTCTCCCAGTTTGTCATGGGACTGATTTACCCTCTCAAAGAACCGGAATCGAGAACCGAAAATAACCAGAATCGAAAAGCAGAACCGGAATCGTTAAAATCCAAACGATACCCAACCCTTTGTGTGATGCAGTAAAATGTTACCGCTCACTTACGTTAGCGGTGTTGTAAAAACTGTGGGAAAATGTAAAAAATACGATGAGGAAGAAGATTCCAGTGGCCCCAATTTTTGTCAATTCTGGACAAGTGAAAAATGTATTCGGACAAGTACATTGCCAAACTCACTTGTCCATGGACAAGTACTCTCTAAAAACTTTTTCTCACACTGCGCCAGGTGAAAAGGTTTTGTATGTGTCATCCTGAAAAGTTATCCGCACTGACAGAGCAGACAGACTGTGGGGTTTTGGGGGGGGGGGGGGGAGTTTAGGGTTCAGCTGGGGGCCTCAGGCTCTCTGACGTCCCCCAGACTCGACCTCTGTGAGACAGCGCTGTCCCCCCCGTCCCAGCCAGCGCCCCGAGACCAGGGCTGACATGATGGGGACGACGAAAATCCCCTGTTATACTTTAGGTTATCCAACGGGGTCATCTGCATCCAGGCTGTGGTTTCACTGGCGTAGCTTTAATAACTAAAACGATAATGATTTTCTTAATAATGTAAGAAATATGTTTGCACGGTTAAACCAGGATTCAAAACATTGCAAGGATAAAAAATGCAAAAAAATCCCTTCCAACAATAAAAAAAGACTTAAAATAGTGCGATAAAATGGTGAAATTAAAACACAGTACTAAGCAAGGAACGAGGTGAAAACAGTTTCTAGAATGCAATACCATACAGCAGAATAAAGTCCTCTACTTGACCTTACTACTTGTTTAAGTGTTCTTAAATTAATAAAATATATTATAACACGTTTTGAGAAGTGCTTTTTAGTTTCACCGTTAGACACTCACACAAAACCCTGAACACACTATTAAAAAAAAAAGGGGAACAAGGCGTTATTGTCATAGCTACAGCGCGGTTGTTGGCAATACAAATCTTAAAGGTCACATGTCATGCTTTTCCGGTTATCACCCGTCCCCTTGTTGTTATGAAGGTTTGTCTGCATGTAAACGGTCTGCAGAGTCAAAACCCTCAAAGTGCACCCTGTAGGGAGTAAAACTCTAACACAGAGAAGACCTCCCCAAAACGCCTCGTTGGAGAAACGCCACTGTCCATTTGATTCTTCCGGGGACATCATGATGTCATGTCGTCCCCGGAACGAAATGGACCAATCCGTGGAGCCGTTACGTTAAGCCCCCGCTGATTGGTCCAAATTGACCAATCCACGGACTTCCTCACGCTCAGTGCAGGCAGCTCTGCTGATCTCTCCTCCCTGGCTGCAGGCTGATAACAGACAGTTGGGATCGCGGCGACATTCTCTCTGCAGACCCATTCTCACAGCGTTTATCAACCTTTTGCTTCCTCAATATCAAGCCACACTTATTGTTGTTACTTCGGCTGTGACTTTGTGTGTGCTCAGGGTGAGTTTGGCTGTGTATCGCTAAACAAGGAAATCACACCTCCACGGAGCTCAGCGAGATTCACAACGTCCCGACGGGTCCCGACCAATCGGAGCACACTGGGCTCACAGGGAGGGAGGGGGGGGGGGGGGGGTGGAAGAGCTGCAACGAGCCGCTTAGTGGAGAGAGTGAATACACATACTTTACAGAGATGCTGTATGCGAAACCAATGTGAGTTTGGAAAATTGCACAGTATAAATCTATTCTAGTAGACCTCAACAATGGAATTATGATCAGTGGAAATGACCATGACACGGGACCTTTAAAAGATAGAATATAATATGGAGGGATGAAACCCTCTTTAATGGTCTCACATGCAGAGCACACAGTGACATGTGTTCTCTACTTTGAACCCATCCTAGTACCAGGAGTCTATACTAGGAGCAGTGGGCAGCTATTGTACAGCGCCCGGTGAGAGATGGGAGGGGGGAAGGGGGATGTCCGGTGCCTTGCTCAAGGGCACCACGGCAGGGCAGGAGGTGAACTGGGACCTCTCCAAGTAGCAGTCCACACTCCATATTTAGGTCTGGTCGGGGACTTGAACCTACGGCTCCCAGTCCAAGCCCCTACTGACTGAGCCGCTGCCGGAGAAGTCTGTAGATGCAAAAATAAAAAATACAATTAAACAGTTGTCCTAAAACAATCAAAATCCATAAGAGAAGTGATTTAAAAGATAAATAATCTCTTCCAAAAATAAAAACCCAGCACACACTGCGAATAAAATATATAGTTTCTAATCTTTCTCTTAATGTTTCCTTGATCTGTGACACCCCAATGCGGGTTTCCCTTCCCTTGCGACACAGTTAAAAAAAAGGACATGACTGTGTTTGAGTTAATCTGTCGAGAGATAGATCTCGTCCTTCAGACTGGGAGCTAACGATGCTAACGATGCTAACGATGAGTGTTTTGATGCTGACTCTCTGTTGTTCCAGAGGCAGCAGGCGGAGCTGAGGGAGGCCACGGCGCTGCTGACGGCCCAGCAGACGTCTTTAGAGATCATCGTCAACATGTGCTGCTCTGATGGTGAGTGAGACACAGCGCTGACCCCCCCCCCCCTGCTGAGGATATCATAACGAGGGAAGAGTTCATCCGAGTGCTGGGCGGTATATCGACTCTGCAAGATATATATCGATATATTTTGATTAGACAATTACACAATGGAATTCTGGGTAATCAGAATCAGGTTTACACATACGAGGAATTTGACTTGATGCCATGGTGCAGACATAATAAGTAAGGGATAATGTGCAGCGAGGCGGTCATTATGGGGAAAAGACCACCCTTCATGCTTCGCGTCGAGCTCCTGATCCGCCTGTCGGGTGTTCTTTTCCCCATAATGACCAAGTCGCTGCACGTTATCCCGCTTATTACAAGGCCACATTCTCAAGTAACGATATGACTCCCAATATTAATTGAAATGCTTTTATAGATTTCGAAAATGTTTTAAAAAATAGTCTTAGACATGCATCCGCTAAGAAAAGTAGTCCGTTGTTACCGTTTGAACTAATGTAGCAACGGCAGGAACTGCTTCGATAGCGTTTTTGAGGAGCTTTTTGATTACAGATTTGAAAACATCGTTGCTGGCTTTAAAAGTAGCACAATTCATGATGTCAAACCTTGGGAAGTATCTCGATATCCCTGCCCTAATGCCAAAGTCACTGCACACTGAATATGTGTCGCCGTTTGATGTCTATGTCTGGACCGCTGCGTAAAAAGGAGGGTTTCTGCCCGTTACTTCTCCGCTGTTTTTCTTGTCCCAGTTCGAAAAGCAAACTGTAGGCCTATATACAGTTCAATCGACCGGACTTCTTTCTGCAGATGTGAGCGTCCTTAACAACGGTCAATAAATCCTTGACAGCGGTCTGTCTGTTCTGGATTAACAACGTTTCACGTGTTCTGAATTGACCAATCAGAATCGAGTATTCTAAGCCATGTAATAACATAAAATAGTATTAGAAATAATTAAAAAATATAGCAGTGTTTACATAGAAATAGAATGGAACACAATTCGGCATTAATACAAAAAATAAAACTTGCACCTTTATGTATTTTTAAGGGGGTTCAGGTCTTAGGGAGGGGGGATAGAAAGGTGGAGATTAAATGTTATTATTGTATGGTTGTATGTGTTCTTCAATAAAACATATACAACATTATAATGAAAACATGTAAATACATAGATTTTGTGATATTATAAAAGGTTTTACTGCATAATAGTGAATGATACTGAAGACCATATATTGAGTGTCTTAAAGCGCCATTTGTTTTTTGCAGTTCGTTGCACTTGTATGTGTTTATCTTCAGAGGTCATTATGCCAACCCCAACGAAGTGCCTTTTTGTTTCGTTTATCAATTCTATGGTTGCCTTTCTCGTCAGACCCCTCAGACGATGAGTGGGAGGAGGAGTCGAGCAGCGATGAGAGCGACCTGGGTCCGGACGGTCTGTGTGACGGAGTCTCCAATCTCATGTCTCCTCTGTGCTTATCAGCGGAGATTCACGACGCTTTGATCAACCACAACATCCCAGAAAAGGCAAATACATTTATATGTTTGATCAATTCGGGCCTGTGTCCAAATTGTGTCGGTTTTTAGCAGGAAAAACGCTCCATTTTGATGTTTTGAAGAGTACGAAACCTCTGTTGGAGAAGCATCGTATCTTTCCTTTTTAATGTATTTGGTACCAAGCTGAAGACGGCTGCTCTCACACTTTGTATGAATGAGCTTCACCGCTCAATCAGCTGTAGAATGATCCACGTACGGAGATAAAAGTACAATATCTGTCGATCTAATCCAACAAATGCGCTTTTCAGTCTTTGCGATGATAGTTTCTCTCTGACGTTAAAATCCGGATAGAAAACGCGTCCGTGAACTGTTTCCAAATGGCGTCTGTTTTTAGCAGAAATAACGCTCCAAGTTTGAAGATTTGAAGTGTCTTTGAGTACAAAACCTCCTTCTTTATCTACTTACTATGTTTTTCAGTATTGGTACGAAGCACAATATTTGTCGATCTAATCCAACAAAGGCACTTATCAGTCTTTGTGATGATAGTTTCTCTCAGGATAGAAAACACGGCCAGAACTAGATCCTCCTCCATTTTCTACAGACCGTTGCTCTTCTGAAATGTTCAGATAATTACAACTAGTTTGAGCTTGGCACAAATCAACAAAAAGGCCTCATGTGAAAGCATACTCTCTCTCCTTTCTGGGAACACTTTATAAAAGACGCTTTGGCTCAGAAAAAGTCACTATGTACACACAGGCCCTGCCACACACCTTCATTAGCTAATAGCTCTCAGAGCGGGCATTAATAAGTGGGGGGGGGGGGGGGGGGGTGGTTGAGGTGATGTGCAACAACATTAACCTTTCTGTTGGTCGCTTGTTAGCAGACCCTTCACGCGAACAGGTACAGGCAGGGCCCATAATGATAGCCCTATAGTTTAAATCTAATACCCACACATGAACATATGGAAATGGGTTACTATTTAAAAAAAGTAATGTATTTATCAATGTATTTAGGAACCTATCCATATGATTTTTAGTGGGGGTCGACCTCAAATCTTGTAGGGGGTCCAGGGGCATGCCCCCCCGGTAAGATTTTATTTTGGAGTTAAATGCATCAATCTGGTGCATTTTGATGGCAAAATAAAGAGACTAGATCTATGGAAACACCTATATTAAACAGAACTGTATACATTTCAATAATCATAAAATCATGGCCATAACCAATAACATACCATTTCCAATATGAAAAAAACACTGAAACTTGTTTATTAATTTATTTGTGGTTCATTTATAGTTGTGAGTGTGTCTGTGCTCCTGAATCAGCCTCTCCTGTCTCCCTCCTCTCCCCCTGCTCCTCTTTGAGGCAGCAGCAAAGACTAGTTTTCTCTCAACAAGTTTTAAAAGTGTATCATACCTTTTTTCACCTAGTTAACTTTTTATTTATTTATTCATGCATATTTTACTAATCACATTACATTTCATTTAGCTGACGCTTTTATCCAAAGCGACTTATAATGACCGATTACAGGGACATTCTCCCTGGAGTACCTAAGGGCTAAGTGCCTTACTCAAGGGCACACTAGTGGTGGTCTTCCTGGCGGGATTTGAACTCACAGCCTTCCGATCTTCAGCCCACCTCGCTATCCATTAGACCAATCACTACCCTCTCAAATGGAAATATGTGTTTACATAAATGGTGACCACAACGTTTGAGACCCACTGAGAACTTAGACTAAGTTAACTATCTAAACACTCAGAGTCCTTTACCTCACCTGAGCTGAGCTTATCCCGAGCTGGAATGACACACAGAGACCAATCAAGGGCTTTGATTTATGATCTGTATGACAGTGGCCATGTCGGCAGGCCACATCATGTGGACAGCCAGTCACCCTGTGTGAGGCAGGCCACTTAACAGGCCAGAAGGAGGCGAGATCAGTGCAAGGGAGCGAGGGATCATTGTCCACAAGTTAATCGATCCCAGATGGCGTCGTGGTCACGGACGAATAATAAAAAAAAACTAAATGGGTCACGAAATATACTTGGGCGGCCGTTAATATACCTGGGCGGCGGTTAATATACCTGGGCGGCCGTTAATATACCTGGGCCCAAGTATAGTCTATGTGTGGGAAACCCTGTACTGTCATTTAAAAACCTCAAAATATGGTTTTAATTGTGCAGCGAATACTTCTCCCAGGTCGAATTACTTAACTGTGCAATTAAAGAGATGTTTTATTATGAAACCGCACTAAGTTGTATTATGATGTAATATCTTTTTCCCCCTTTCCAGGTCCTCAAAAAGACGGAGATCCCTAGAAAGGAAGCTATGGATGTGTGCCGTCAGAACTCCTCCTGGAAAGGCATGATCATAAAGTAATCCTCTCACTTCTCATAATTATGTTTAACTTTAAAACAAGGTTAAAGTTTCTGAGTTGTAAATGTTATGCCTCTTTAATCTGGTACTTGTTGGAAGTGTAAGGGATGTGTGGCTCTTGAATGAAAGGTTATCACTGAACCACAGGCAGGTCCATATCAACAGGTACATTCAAAAACTTGGTAACGAAATATACCATGGTATAAAAACATGTTTTTTAGTTCAATAGATACATTGTTTGTATAAGGTTAAGTATAGTTCATTTATATATCACATTTCAGATATTAAGGCTATTCAAAGTGCTCTCGATAAGCATTTAGACAAAACGGATGAACAAAGAAAAAAAGGATTAGATATAATACAAAATGAACATTGGAATTACATAAATTACTGCAAAAGTGTAATAACAGATTCTTAGATGGCATACAGAAAAGCAAGGATTTTAGCCTTGATTGTAAAATAAACGTAACTAAATAATTGCGCTTTAAAACCCATTGATGTGATTTAAACACTTAAAGACATTTTGGGAGGGTAAATTAATTATCACTCAACTCTGACAACAGTTAGTTCAATAAGTCAAAAATCCTCTATCACAAAGTAGATCATTTCATATCTTGATAACGAATGATATCGCAATATAAACTGGCAAGCCCGAAGGTTGCAGTTCTTCTTGTTTTACCGGCCTCATGATTCCATGTTGACTGTTACTTTGGTACCTGTCATTAAAGGTCTCGTGTCATGGCCATTTCTACTGATCATAATTCCATTGTTGAGGTCTACTAGAATAGATTTACATTGTTCAATTCCCCCCCCCCCCCTATGAGCCCATGTGCTCTGATTGGTCAGCTCGCCCACTCTGTTCTGATGAGTCCACCACAGTTACAGCGGAACATCAGTCAGTATGTGTTACAATGGCGTTTGTTAGCCACTGAAAAATGGCACCAGTAATGAGAAACAGATGAGAATGCTGCGTGGGGTCTGGGTGCCGTGTTGGCGGGACGTTGCGGGGCTCGCTGCTGCGAGGAGCGGACAGTGTGAGCTGGATTACTGGCGTTGTTTCCTGGCTGCTGCGTGGGGTCTGCGAGACACAGCGAAACCCAGCCCGAGCACACACACACACACACACACACACACACACACACCCGCAGCCTCCCCGCGTCCTGCCGTCTCAGGCTGAGAAATCCGTGGAGCTGCAGCTGAGAAAAGATTGAGTGTGTGAGGAAGTCCGCGGATTGGTCCAAACGTAACGTCACTGTACCCAGGAAGAAAAAGAGAAATCCCCAACGAGGCGTTCTGGGGCAGCACAGACAGGTCTTCTCTGTGTTAGAGTTGTACTCGCTACAGGGTGTACTTTGAGGGATGTGACTCTGCAGACCGTTTACATGCAGAAAAACCTTCATAGCAACAAGGGGACGGGTGATAACCGGAAAAGCATGACATGGGACCTTTAAGGACAAAGAGGGCAAGGTAGGGAGCTTGGATAATTCTAGACCAATTGCTCTAGCCAGTGTGTTATCCAAAAGTCCTGGAAAGAATTTTGTTAGACAGACTATGTTCTTATTTATGTACCTCAGATAACCAGTTTGGCTTCAAGGCTAAGCATGGTACTGAGCCATGCATCTATGCTTTGAAGGACATGGTAGAAACATATAGAAACAGAATTCCACTGTTCTGAGTGGTTTCATTGATGCCTCTAAGGCTTTTGACCGAGTTAACCATCATAAACCGTATTTAAAATTGAGAGAAAGAGGTGTGCCCAACAGCATAATTAGGATCCTGGCTTATTGGTGTGCCAACCAGAGCATGTGGATACAATGGGGGAATGCAGTCTCGGCGCCATTTGGTGTTGGTAATGGAGTCCGCCAGGGGGGGCTCCTCTCACCGAGCCTTTTTAATATCTATATGAATGATCTATCAGATGATTTAAGTGGCTGTAAAGCAGGATGTGTGATTGGTAATGTGATTGTAAACCATCTTATGTATGCCGACGTATGTGTTTCTCCTAGCAGTGCTGGATTTCAACAGCTGCTAAATATATGTTCTGATTACAAAGTCAAATTTGATGTTAAATACAATGCTAAGAAGAGCGCTGTAATGATCTGCAGAGCAACAGGGGATACGAACCTTGGTTTTCCAACATTCTCTCTGTCAGCGCAGGTGCTGTCTGTTTGCTGCAACACTAAGTATCTGGGACACATCATCACAGATGAAATGGCTGATGATGATGACATGTATAGACAGCAGCGTGTCTTATACGCACAAGCTAACATGTTGGCTAGACAATTCTCTTGGTGTTCAGATGAGGCTCTTAACGGTACGTCCACACGGCAGCGGCGCGTGCTTCAACGGAGACGCTTCCCATTCACTTTGACTGGGGTGACGTCAGGCTTTGCCGAACTGCATTGTGGTTCCGTCGCGTCACTTTGCCTCCGCTGCTCGCTTCAAAAGTTGAACATTTCAACTTTTCAAGCTTCGACGGAAGCGTCAGCCAATCGAATCATATGCCAGTACAAGTGCTAGCCAATCAAACCGCGTGCTTGTGTGTCCGGGGCGGGAGATGCATGTGATTGGTTGTTGGTCGAGTTTCAGCCCCCCCCGGCCGCCGTGTGTAGGGGCCGTTAGAGCTTATTGCACTCCTCTCTCTACTGCCCCCTTGTGGGTCAAGTTTAAGAAGGCGAAGCTCCAGAAGCTCCAGGTTGCTCATAATGGTTGTTTGCGTATACTGCTTAGAAAACCAAGGTGGTGCAGTGAAAGTGAAATGTTTCGTAATGCACCCAATTTTAATTGATGGATTCATTCTAAGAACTTGAGTGCAAAATAAACATAACCAATTCAAATGAAAATAAATAAAAACATCTAAACGTAGCTGATAATGTAGAAAAATATGTCCGGTAAATATTTGTATATATGCCTTAACATCAGCCATCGTTTCCTCTGGATAGTCAGCGGGAAACGGAGGCCTTTTAATGAATCCATTCATTCACTTTAGTGCAAAATGAACCTACATCTAGACGTAGCTGATACCGCGACACAATACATGTAGAAAAATATGTCCAGTAAACATTTCTATATATCGTTTAGATGTTTTTAAACCCTCATATCACAAATCAAAACTCACCTTTTCAGAACTGCTTGAATCTGTACTTAAAGGTGGGGTAGGTAATTCACTTCAGAAACACTTGTTGTATTCCACGGAATGCTCTTCACATCCCGATAGCAATGCATACATTACATGCTTTGACAATAAATTAGGGATGCTCCGATCGCCAATTTCGGGGCCAATCGCCGGAATCAGTATCGGACGATGCCGATCGCTGATCCGATCGAGTGGGCGGGGCCTAAATGTAAGATTTAAACATCACTTTAAATCTTCCATTCAAAGTGATGTTTAAAACTCAGTTAATGGGGCTCATTCACTCGAGCTTCCACAAACAACAACAACTTAATTATTACATTCAAATGAAGTACATTATTCAAGTGTACATTCACTTTGGAGAATAACACGGGAGAAGTTAGCGGAAGCTCTCTCTCTCTCTCTCTCTCTCTCTCTCTCTCTCTCTCTCTCTCTCTCTCTCTCTCTCTCTCTCTCTCTCTCTCTCTCTCTCTCTCTCTCCTGACAGCCTGTCAGTATCTCACTGATCCAGTAATGAGTGACCCGACAGTGAAGAATAAACATATGTATAACTAGTGTAGCTTGTTCCAGAGGTAGATAAACTAGCTAAGTGTGTCTAACTCTCAGTGTGTGTTGCTCCGCCCACCGGTCCGTCACAGCGGGCGGAGCTGCAGGATTTCTGCTTCACACGTTGCATACCGCTATTTTACTGTCTTTTTCGGACACCTTAAAATCATGCCCTGCCTGTCAGCCTTCCATCTGTGCACAAACTTATGCCCTCATTGGTCATGTGCACGTTCGTGTGTGTTGGAGGAGGGGCTCTGTGAGGAAGTCTGAAGGAAGGGGCAGATTTTTTCCGGTTGTGTATTCGAGCTGGTTTCTCCATTCTTACCTACCAAACCTTTAATGTTGTGATTTATGTTTTTTTAGTGTGTGGATTTGAATGTATTTTAACATGTAAAGTGTCTTTGAGAATACCATGAAAAGTGCTCTATAACTAAAATGTATGATTATTATTATATTGCCCAGCCCTAACCTCAGCCATCTTCCCCCCCCCCTCCCCTCCCAGGATGCAGCGTGTTCAGTCCCGCGCTCTGACCTGCCTCCACAGCCTCGTCTCCAGCATGGACGCAGACTCTCTGGGCGGAGCAGCTGCTCTGCAGGCGGCCGCGCAGCACCTCTCCACGCTGGTGTTCGGAGCAGCAGGTTCGCACTCAGTACATTTTCTTTAGCTGACGAGTTATCTAAAGTGACTTAAGGCCCGGACACACCGAGCCGATTTCGGCCCGTCGATAGATGTCTGGCCGTCGATGAGCGTCCTGTCGCCCTACTCAGATTGTGTCGTGTCTTTCCGGACGTCGGCAAAATAAATCACTCTGATTGGCTGTTCAGCTTAGCGAATCAGTGCATGAGAAGCGAAACGGAAGTGAAGAAGGCACACACAGACGGCTATTATTTTTCATTTTCCTGTACTGCGCTAAACATGTTTTCGATAAGTCGTTATGTGAAACAGTCTGTGATGGACGAGACTGAAAATGGAACGCACACTATTTGTTGTTTGTGTATATCACGCAGTCTGTTCTTCTTCTCTCGGTGTATCACGCAGTCTGTCTTCCGGTTGTTGCCTCTTTTGAATGACGAATACACACTACCGCCGTATGTATTATTATTGGCCACGGTGCAGTCGAAACAGGTTGGTTTTTATTCATAGACGGGAGATGTGTAGACTTTCTGCTGTCCTGATATCAAGGATGAGCTTGTTCCACCATTTAGGAGCCAGGATAGCAAACGGATGTGTTCGGAGCAGCAGGTTTGCACGCGTTACATTACGTTTCCGTTGGCTGACGTTTATCTAGAGCAGTGTTTCTCAAACTTTTTCATACCAAGGACCACTTAACCAATAAAAAAACACTCGCGGACCACCTAACTCCACAGATATCCAAAAACACGTTTTTTTAGAACAGATTACAAATCGCCTGAAAATGGTACAAACAAGTGGCAACATGTGTGACGAAGGTGTTGCGCTGGGCTATATCATGCAATTGAAAGTTAAATGAAACTTAAGTTCGCTCCATTGCGGAGATATTCCCGCGAGAGTGCGGAAAACTTAAATGAATAAATGTATTTCAAATGTGAAATGTTACCAATATACTCACGGACCACTAGGGGGCGCTCACGGACCACACTTTGAGAAGCACTGATCTAAAGCGACTTAAAGTAAGGGGCATCCACGATGAGGCAACACTCTAAACAGCAAGAACCACATGAACTTTTAATATGATCATCTTTCACGGTCAACTTGTATATACTTTACTTTTTAGTTCTGTTATATTTTCTATTTTGACATTCTACTCTATTATTTCAAAATTATGAGCAATGTTTGTTTTAACATGTTGTAACGAAAGCCTTTCCCAATTTAGGATCAATAAAGTACATCGTATAAACTTGTTAAAGTGCTGAGTATAGCAACAGCTTTTTTAAATAATTGTTGTATTGGCCCAGGTGCAGTCGAAACAGGTGTTTTTCATAATTCACAATAAAACTAAAGTAGACTAGACTAGTTTTTAGTATTCCTAAAATGATCAGTGGAAGCAGTATAGTGGTTTTTATTACATCTGTTTACTTAGTTTTCGCTCTCGCGTTTCAGAGATCCCCAAAGATGAGGAGTTCCTGGAGGCCGTCATCAGCGCCATGAGGTCTCTTCTACAGATGATCGCCTCTAAAAATATCACCCAGGTACAGAACACGCCACAGGCTTCAGTCTTTCCTTTGTGATTTCAATCTTCACGTGTCATTTTAACAGAGATGGCAAAAGTAGAAGTAGAGATACTCGTGTTTAAACATACTCTGGTGAAAGTAGAAGTACTGACTAAACTTCTTTACTCAAATAAAAGTAAAGAGGCTTTGAAGTGTACTTCAGTAAAAAGTACCCATAGCTAGCAGCTGTTTTAAAGAGTACCTGACCTCCCTTTATATTAATAGAACAATAATGTCATTGTTAGCTAATGAATGTTTCCATGCTGAACAACGGCAACATGACAACGTTTCCATTGGTCCCTCTTCTTTAGAGAAGACCAGGAAGTGATGGATACACGGATCATGTTCCAATCAATAGGCACGCAGTGACTCTAAATCAGGGGTATTCAACTAAAATTCAACGAGGTCCAGTTAGATAAAATGTCCCCATGCAAAGGTCCGGAACATCAAAATGTCTAACTTGCTTCATGAATTAGTGTGATATATATTGAAGTAGCCTGTAGCTTTATCAACGTCTGCATGTAATCAACAGCTGACTGCCAATCAAATAAAGAAAGTACAATTCAAAAACAACAATATTTATAGTCAATTAACATTGAACTCTACAGATATACAGTAAATACTGTGGATGTGTGTAATGTCCCTCTCGGGCTGCATTTAAAAATAAAATGGAGAAAATAAATAAAATAGCTTTTGAAAATATGTGCATCTTAAAAGTGCTTAATTTTAGATAAATAAAATAAAGTGTAGCAGCAGCTTGAGTTTCCCTTTTTCTTTGTTAACCCTTTCACATCATGGCTTAACAGTTTCAGAAGATTATAGAACAATATCAGTCTTTACACATCATAACAATTGAACAATCAGACCTAACCTCCTCTAGGGGGGTCAGGGGGCATGCTCCCCCAGGAAGATTTTTTTTTTTTTTAAAGCATCAATCTGGTGCACTTTGAGAGCAACATGAAGAGATCTATGGATACATCTCTCAACACCCATATGAAACAGAACTGTAGCATATTTTTCTTTTTGGATATTTTACAAATCACTCTCCTTTTAAACTGTGTTCTTGTTGTTTTTAACAACTTTTTTGTTGCTGTCATTTAGTATTTTATACCTGTTTTTCATTTAGTCTCATTAATAACTATAATGATCATATCAAGGTGTGCCTTAACCTCACTGAGCTGAGGTTATTTGAGCCTCTCAGGAGAGAGCGCTCTTCCAGCTGGTTGTAGAAAAGCTCTTTAAATTCGTTAGCATAGCTAACAGATCGCCACTGGGCTTACAACTAAAGACACAGCCACGCAAACACTGCGGCATGTGTACGGCTCCTTATGGGTACTGCAATATTTTAAGGGCTGGAGCGGCGTTCCGGTGCACTCTGTCAGCACTCCTTTCAGACGAGACATATACCACGTGAAGACACGTTACGCTCGTGTTGTGTTCAAGGAACCTGTCCTTGGCCAGGAAAAACAGGTACTCACTTGTTTAATTATTTTTGCGGACTCCCCCCCCCCCCCCCCACCCCCCACCCCCGAAACGAAAACTCGTCGGTTCTCCACGAATTACACAAGTCACCCAAATCAGCGTTAAAAAAGCGGGAGGTGCCGAAAAATCCGCTATTAATGTATTGATTATAGCTCCGGGTCCGTATAGGTCGGCGTGCGGATCCGGACCGCGGTCCGCCTGTTGCCGACCCTTGCGAGTAATAATGATCACGCCACCAAACACACATTCAAACTAAAGGAACCAGCCTGTTTGGAAAATGTAAGAAGTAGAAAGTTCAGGTATTTGTGTTCAACATGTAAGAAGTAGAAAGTACAGGTATTTGTGTTCAACATGTAAGAAGTAGAAAGTACAGGTATTTGGGTTCAACATGTAAGAAGTAGAAAGTACAGGTATTTGAGTTCAAAGTGTAAGAAGTAGAAAGTTCAGGTATTTGTGTTCAACATGTAAGAAGTAGAAAGTACAGGTATTTGTGTTCAACATGTAAGAAGTAGAAAGTACAGGTATTTGGGTTCAACATGTAAGAAGTAGAAAGTACAGGTATTTGAGTTCAACATGTAAGAAGTAGAAAGTACAGGTATTTGTGTTCAACATGTAAGAAGTAGAAAGTACAGGTATTTGGGTTCAACATGTAAGAAGTAGAAAGTACAGGTATTTGGGTTCAACATGTAAGAAGTAGAAAGTTCAGGTGTTTGTGTTCAACATGTAAGAAGTAGAAAGTACAGGTATTTGGGTTCAACATGTAAGAAGTAGAAAGTACAGGTATTTGTGTTCAACATGTAAGAAGTAGAAAGTTCAGGTATTTGGGTTCAACATGTGAGAAGTAGAAAGTACAGGTATTTGTGTTCAACATGTAAGAAGTAGAAAGTTCAGGTATTTGTGTTCAACATGTAAGAAGTAGAAAGTACAGGTATTTGTGTTCAACATGTAAGAAGTAGAAAGTACAGGTATTTGTGTTCAACATGTAAGAAGTAGAAAGTACAGGTATTTGTGTTCAACATGTAAGAAGTAGAAAGTACAGGTATTTGAGTTCAACATGTGAGAAGTAGAAAGTACAGGTATTTGTGTTCAACATGTAAGAAGTAGAAAGTACAGGTATTTGAGTTCAACATGTGAGAAGTAGAAAGTACAGGTATTTGGGTTCAACATGTAAGAAGTAGAAAGTTCAGGTATTTGTGTTCAACATGTAAGAAGTAGAAAGTACAGGTATTTGGGTTCAACATGTAAGAAGTAGAAAGTACAGGTATTTGTGTTCAACATGTAAGAAGTAGAAAGTTCAGGTATTTGGGTTCAACATGTGAGAAGTAGAAAGTACAGGTATTTGTGTTCAACATGTAAGAAGTAGAAAGTTCAGGTATTTGTGTTCAACATGTAAGAAGTAGAAAGTACAGGTATTTGTGTTCAACATGTAAGAAGTAGAAAGTACAGGTATTTGGGTTCAACATGTAAGAAGTAGAAAGTTCAGGTATTTGTGTTCAACATGTAAGAAGTAGAAAGTACAGGTATTTGAGTTCAACATGTAAGAAGTAGAAAGTTCAGGTATTTGTGTTCAACATGTAAGAAGTAGAAAGTTCAGGTATTTGAGTTCAACATGTAAGAAGTAGAAAGTACAGGTATTTGTGTTCAACATGTAAGAAGTAGAAAGTACAGGTATTTGGGTTCAACATGTAAGAAGTAGAAAGTTCAGGTATTTGGGTTCAACATGTGAGAAGTAGAAAGTACAGGTATTTGTGTTCAACATGTAAGAAGTAGAAAGTACAGGTATTTGGGTTCAACATGTAAGAAGTAGAAAGTACAGGTATTTGTGTTCAACATGTAAGAAGTAGAAAGTACAGGTATTTGGGTTCAACATGTAAGAAGTAGAAAGTAGAAAGTCGTCAGAAAAATAAGTAGTG
This sequence comes from Pseudochaenichthys georgianus, assembly GCF_902827115.2. Taxonomy (NCBI): domain Eukaryota; kingdom Metazoa; phylum Chordata; class Actinopteri; order Perciformes; family Channichthyidae; genus Pseudochaenichthys; species Pseudochaenichthys georgianus. Next base: position 49,539,606 of record NC_047505.1, on the reverse strand, counting down.
GAGTAAAGTACTGATACCAGAAAATTGTACTCAAGTACAGTAACAAAGTATTTGTACTCCACTATTTCCTACCTCTGCATTTTAAATAGTTATTCTTTGTATTCTTAAGACTTTGTATATTATATGAAATCCACTGCCAGTTCTCACTAACCACTATTGACTGATATGTTCTTTGTTTTCTCAGTGTATGACCCCCCAGCAGCTGATGAGCCTGAGTGAAGCCGCCACCCGCTGCGATGTCGTCAGTGTGAGGGTGAACGCTGTCGCTATTCTGGGCATCACCGGCAGCACGTTAGCCAAAGAGAAGGGCACTGCGGAGACCCTTCAGGTATAAAACTCCTCCTGCAATATCTGTCCTTCCTTTACACACCAAACCCTGAAATCAGAGAAGTGTCTCCTCGCGTCTAACAAGTGACATGTAATGTAATCTTAGTCTTAAACTTGGCCAAAAAGTCTAATTTGGACCCAACACAAAGACTGTAAACTACATCCAACCTATCACATACGTTCTGCTCCTGCGTGAACCATTCTCTAACAGGACTGAAATAGAGGGATATGAGGGATGTCTAAAATGCATGGTCTGTTTGGTATTTTGAGCAAAACACATCACAGACATGTTTTTTATATATCTGAGCCCTATAATATATGCCTAAAAATAGCATGATAGAGATCTTTAACACAGGGGAGAGGGGACACATATTTATGTATAAAAGACCTGGAAAAGTGGATCTTGCATAATAGCTGACTTTTAAGACAAAGCCAATGCACAAAGAGAATAAGGGGTGGCCTGACTTAAAGGTGGGGTATGTAAGTTTGAGAAACCGGCTCGAGATGCACTTTTTGTTATATTCCATGGAATGCTCTTAACATCCCGATAGCAATGAATATCTGAAGTGCTTTGACAAAAAATACATACAAAAATATCATCTGTGGAAGCCGTGGCGCTGTAAAAAGTACAACCATTGCCGCCCTGTCTGTCAGCCTTCCATCTCGTGCACAAATGTATCTCGTGCCCTCATTGGGCGTGCCGTCATTGGGCGTGCCGTCATTGGGCGTGCAGTCATTGGGCGTGCATTGCGCGTTCATGTGTGTTGGAGGAGGTGCTCTGTAAGGAAGTCTGAAGGAAGGGGCGGATTCTTTTCGGCTGTGTACTTTCAAGTTGTAGTGCACTCGAGCCGGTTTCTGAAACTTACCTACCCCACCTTTAAAAATGAACATTGGAAATACATGAATTGATGCAAAAGTGTAATAATAAAACATTATTTGACATCTGGAAAAACAAGGATTTTAGCCTCGATTTCAAATAACGTAACAGAATAATTGCTTGAAAGGCGTCCTGTCATGCAAAATGCACTTTTTGATGTCTTTTACACGTAAATATGTGTCCCCGGTGTCAGGGAACTCACAAAGTGTAAAAAATAAAACCTTCCTTTACACGCCCTGACACACCAAACCCTGAAATCAGAGAAAAGGGTCTCTTCCCGATGTCTTCATTGGGCCAAAACGTCTCATTTGAACACAAGGCAAAGACGATCAACTACATCCAACCTATCACATGTGTTCTGCTCCTGCGTGAGAGGAAATAACTCTTCACACTGGCAAGGGCCGGGACTGTTTTCAATATTCAAAACGGAAAACAAAGGACTTGAGCAGTGCAAGAGTCCTAAAGGCTGGACAATACTTGGCATGTTACCACTCGTCTCAAAGTCCATGGTTTCCCAACATTTCGCTCACCTACTCGCCAGCCACATACACTTTCTTTAAAATAATATACAGTGCTTAGTAGTAGAGAAGGTAGTAGAAGCACAGTCAAGAAATACTCCATTCAAGATATTAAGTAAAAGAACAGGATCAAAATGTACCTTTAGTATCCAAATCAAGCATCCTCATTTTGCAAGTGTTTGAGTGTTTTAGTTATTATAGAATATAATTGTGTTTTGACCAACATACACATACAGACACAGTTTTCTATAGTTGTAGCATGTGTCAATATGGAGAACATTGTGGATACTTTGTGTAATATTTAGTAGATTAGTTGTATATTTATCAGAGTCCTAAAACCTGTTCTCAAAGTCAATGGCTTTCCAACATGTCTCTCACCACACCTACTCGCCACATACAGTTTCTTTGAAGACGGCCATATCGGTCTGGAGATATTAGTATCAGATGATGAGAAATACTCTTGATTTGAGTCCTTGCTTGTTTATCTTGCTTCTGTAAGGGCTTTAATAATCTGTTCTCCCACAGATGATTGGAAGCGCTTTACTTCAAGTCTCCACGAAGGACACCGACCTGGTTGTGAACGGAGAAGCTCTGGACGCTTTGTTCGATGTCTTCGCGGACGGAGACGAGGCGGAGACGGCTGCCAAAAACATTGCGTTACTCCCCGCGCTGAAGGCCCTGCAACCCATCTTTAAAGCCAAGGTACCAGAGACGTCTTACCAGGGGTGGACAGTAACTAAGTACATCAACTAGAGCAGGGGTTCCCAAACTTTTCAGCCTGCGACCCCCAAAATAACATGCCAGAGACTGGCGACCCCCCGTCACGTGAATTGTCAACTTTGAGCCTCGCTGCGGGGACATTCTACAGATGGCCAGTCCGCCCCTGAAAAACGTCTATGCACACGTTATTAATTAAAAATTGTAATCATCTCGCGACCCCCACTTTGGGAAACCCTGTACTAGAGTACTGTTCTTAAACTTTACTCCATTTAATGCCACTTTGAACTTGTACTCATTTTGAATTTTTTACTCCAGTTTGATAACTCAATATTTGTAGTTACAACTTATTATATTAATAACATGATTCTTATTAAGATATATACAACTTATCTACTCAGTATTATACAAAGTATCCAACATTTGCTCCATATTGACACATACTAGGGGTGTAACGGTATACGTACTCGTACCGAAATTATTCGGTACGGGCCCTTCGGTCCGGTACACGTGTGTACCGAAGCATTCAGAGTAATTTGCTCACATTGGGTTCAACGCGTCGTAGAGCAAGCAAGTCATTTCATTGGACGAGAGGGCATACTATGAGAGCTGGTCAGAGGGATGCGTTCAAATGTAGTCAGTAATTTGAGGAACCGTCGAAATGGCGAACGCAGATAAAGTTGAGCTCGAAAATCCTCCAGCATCATTGAAGTCTCCGGTTTGGGAACATTTTGGTTTCGCAGTTTCACAAGGATGCCGGACACAGACAGGTGGACCGAACCAAAGCTGTTTGTCGGCATTGTTCAACTAAAATTGGTTACGCGGCTGGCAATACATCAAACTTGCACACTCTTGAAAAGGCATCACCCGAACGTGAATATCACCGGTACCAAAAGAAAAAAGACTGAAGTGCAAACCCAACTCCCGCTAGCATTTGAGCCTCCACCACTCGCAAAAACTTCAGACCGAGCCAAAGCTATTACAAACGCCAAGTATCCTTATGTTGCCATGTTAGCAAAGCGCTACCTGGCTGTATCTGCTTCCTCTGTCCCTAGCGAGAGGGTGTTCTCCACGGCAGGAGACATTGTTAGTGCCAGCAGATCTGCCCTTTCGGCAAGCAATGTGGAAAAGTTCATCTTTCTTTAAAACAACATGAAAATACAATGACAAGCAAGTCCTAATGTCAAACTGGCTGCTTAGGTACACAGGGTTCGTACGGGTGCTTGAAATCCTTGAAAATGCTTGAAATGTGACGTGGTGTTTTCAAGGTTGGGAAAGTGCTTGAATTTTGGGAATGGTGCTTGAAATTGAGATAAAGTGCTTGAAAATGTAAATGCTTTACTTTTACAAAAAATTGCTGTCTGACTGAATAGTTAGCTTTTTAGATTAAAAGAAAATAATTGCTTCACTTCTACATAAAACAGCCCCGCTGCGGCCTTCCCGCGCTATGCGCGCGACCCGCAAGTGTTTGTGTTACGTGTGACCTGGGCATTCTGATGAGAGATAGGTGACTGTGTGCCAGGACAGGAGGCTGCCGTTTCAACGAGCGTTGGCTAGCAGAAGACCAATACAAGCCATGGCTAAGACTAGGGTCAAGCCCACGAGTAGCCTCCTGCAAAGTTTGCAACAAATAACGATGCGAGAGTCTGCGCTGACGAGCCACATGAAAGGTACGCCGGAGAAGATCATTTTAGGTTAGGCTAACGTTGCATGTTACGTTTGTTTAAGCTAACGTTAGCAAGCTGAATAGCGAACTCCATGAGGGATAATAATAATTGCAATCATTTCAGAGGAGCGTACCTATGTTATGTGCGTTACAGTCGCCATCCTGTGGTGTTCAGAGGATGAAGCACTCACGGCATTTCGTGTCATAGTCATGAAATATAATCTATTGATTCGACACGGAGCGATTTTGAAAGCGATGTATTTCTACTGTATGTTTCGTGCCTAAACCAAATGTGACTTGCTCTATCGAAATCAGTCACATTGACCCGAAGACACGTTTTCGTTTGTATTACTGGTCTCGGGGAAGCTCGCGAGTGTGTTTGTGTATGTTTGCGTTTGTGTACCGGGGAAACACTCACAAGAAACACCGGCTGCTGTTATGCTTGCTGTGACGTTACATTAGTCCGTTCTCCGCTTGTAATTATGCCGAAGCTTCAAAGTTGTACTTATCATCTGAATTTGCCGAAACAAGTTTAATATTCTGAAAGCCAATACTTTGTTTATTTGAAAACAGATGAAAATAAACTGTCTTTTATATAAAATTGAAGTATTATACAAGTAAAACTACATTTTGCTTTAATCCCATTTAATTGTAGAATGAACACAGTCTTCCTTTGAAGATGTATAAGTCAGGTGTCTTGAGTAGTCAAATTACCTAAAATCATTTTACACATTTGTAAATATTATTTTCCACTTGTTACCATTGTGAGTCTATTTTTATGCAGCTCTGCGTGATTTTGTGGCTACAATTCAGGCTAATACACTACCAGAGGTGGATAAGTACTCAGATGTTGTACTTGAGTACAAGTACTCAGATCTTGTACTTGAGTACAAGTACTCAGATATTGTACTTGAGTAAAAGTAGAAGTACTCAGATATTGTTTGAGTAAAAGTAGAAGTACTCAGAACTTCTACTTGAGTAAAAGTAGAAGTACTCAGATCTTGTAGTGAAATTATAAGTACTCAGATCTTGTATTTAGTAAAAGTAGAAGTACTCAGATCTTGTACTTGAGTAAAAGTAGAAGTACTCAGGTCTTGTACTTGTGTAAAAGTAGAAATACTCAGATCTTGTACTTGAGTAAAAGTAGAAGTACTCAGATCTTGTACTTGAGTAAAAGTAGAAGTACTCAGATCTTGTACTTAGTAAAAGTAGAAGTACTCAGATCTTGTACTTGAGTAAAAGTAGAAGTACTCAGATCTTGTACTTGAGTCAAAGTAGAAGTACTCAGATCTTGTACTTGAGTCAAAGTACCAGAGTGTAGGAATACTCTGTTACAGTAAAAGTCCTGCATTCAAAATGTTCCTCAAGTGAAAATAGAAAAGTATTCTCATCTAAATATAGTGAAAGTAGCGACACTAAAAGTAGTCGTTGTGCAGATTGGTCCATTTCAGAATAATATATATATATGTTTTATAATTATTGATCATGAAAGTGTTCTCAAAGCTGGTGGAGGTGCAGCTAGTCTGAAGTACTTTGTAGACTGCAGGGTAGCTGGTGGAGGTGCAGCTAGTCTGAAGTACTTTGTAGACTGCAGGGTAGCTGGTGGAGGTGCAGCTAGTCTGAAGTACTTTGTAGACTGCAGGGTAGCTGGTGGAGGTGCAGCTAGTCTGAAGTACTTTGTAGACTGCAGGGTAGCTGGTGGAGGTGCAGCTAGTCTGAAGTACTTTGTAGACTGCAGGGTAGCTGGTGGAGGTGCAGCTAGTCTGAAGTACTTTGTAGACTGCAGGGTAGCTGGTGGATTTACTCCAGGTGGAACTAAAGTCTGATTTAACACTTGATTATATTTCACATCATTCATCCACATCTGTAAATTAACTAAAGGTGTTAAATACATGTAGTGCAGTAGAAGTACACCATATGTACCTCTGAACTGTAGAGGAGGAAAAGTACACCATGTACCTCTGAACTGTAGAGGAGTAGAAGTACACCATGTACCTCTGAACTGTAGAGGAGGAAAAGTACACCATGTACCTCTGAACTGTAGAGGAGTAGAAGTACACCATGTACCTCTGAACTGTAGAGGAGTAGAAGTACACCATGTACCTCTGAACTGTAGAGGAGTAGAAGTACACCATGTACCTCTGAACTGCAGTGGAGTAGAAGTACACCATGTACCTCTGAACTGTAGTGGAGTAGAAGTACACCATGTACCTCTGAACTGCAGTGGAGTAGAAGTACACCATGTACCTCTGAACTGCAGTGGAGTAGAAGTACACCATGTACCTCTGAACTGTAGTGGAGTAGAAGTACACCATGTACCTCTGAACTGCAGTGGAGTAGAAGTACACCATGTACCTCTGACTTGCGTTCACTACCAACCTAAAAGTACCTCAACAATTAATCAATAATGTATTGAAAAGTTATTTGGCTGATTGTTGTATATCGGCTCAGACAGGTTATATGGGAGGCCCAGTCTACGTACAGATCACTAATTTTGAAATATTAAACTTAGTTTTCTTTTCTTTAATTTTTCATCCTCGTGTAGAATGCTATCACGAAACACACATTTGGTTGTTTATAGCATAAAGAACATCTGATTTAATGTGAGGTAGGGAAATAATCATTTGAGTATGTGTATATAAATATGTAATTTACAACAGCTGTAAGATGCTGGAAAAGCTGGAAAATGCACCTTGAAAATGCACCTTGAAAAGTGCTTGAATTTGACTTTGGAAAAGGTGTAAGAACCCTGGGTACAGTACAGTTCAGATACAGATTATTTCAGTTCATCGAAAAGCTGCACCTTAATGTTTGTTATTATATTTTGTATTTATTTGAGTGAATACATTATTCACAGTTTAATAATAATTAAAAAAAAAAAAAATATATGTTATGTTTTGTGATAATATTTTCTGCTGTACTGAAAACGTACCGAACCGTGACCTAAAAACCGAGGTACGTACCGAACCGAAATATTTGTGAACCGTTACACCCCTAACACATACTACAACTATATTAAACTCTGTGTCTGTATGTGTTGGTGAAAACAGAATTATATTTTATATTAACTAAAACACTAAAAACACTTAAAAAAAGTATTTTTTGCAAAAGGATGACTTTTGATTTGGATATTTTAAGTACATTTTGCTCCGGTTCTTTTACTTAAGTAACATTTTGAACAGAGTATTTATTAACTATGGTTGTACTACATTTTCTTAAGAGTAAGAACTGTGTACTACTAATTATTCACAAGTTCCATTCGCCCTTTGAGGACTTTTATCCCGTCCCTCACAAGTTAACAATTTGTTCTGCCTCTTGTATCGCTTACAAATTCTTTACGGCTTTGAATTAACCATAACACCTAAATAAATAAATAAACAAAATGAGAAAAATGTGTCCTATATGACATATGTTTATTTTATATTCCTTCTAGATTCGTAAAGAGGGAAGAGGCAAGTACAGCCCGCAGCAGCTGTGTGTGCTGGACAACATCAAAGTGAACCTGAGGAGATTCATCGGTTACCTGGAGAAAGTGGTGAAGAAGTAACGAGCGCTGGACCTCACGATGGTTGGACAGAGATGCTAACGGTAGCATCAAAAGAATCAGACTGTGGTTGTGAAACCATCAAATATTTATTATGTTGGTAGTAAGCCGCCTGTTTCAGTGTTAATATTCTCAAAATAATAATGATTGACTATTTTATCTGTATTTGTTGTGAAGAAAGACAGGATTACTTGTTATTAGTTCCTGCAAGTGGCAGTAAAGAAAGATTTGTATTTGGTTTAAATGTGACAATCAGGACCAAATGTTTGTCAGACTTGGATTTGTTCACTTTAATTTCCCAAAGTAAGTACGTTTTCACCACCAGGTTTTGATTTGGGTGCCCTTAATTCTGCCACTTGTTCCAATAGCCTAAACGTTGATGTTCGCAAAGCTATGCTACATAAGATGTTATCAGTATGGGATAATTGCCACCTAATAAAAAAGAGAATATTTTCTTTTATTGTTTAGTATAAACATAATTATCTTTGCAAAGAAATTGGCTTGCATTTGAAGAGAGAAATAAAAAATTACTGTCATTTTAATATTGTACGAAGCTACTTATCCTCACTGCCAAGGTGTTAACATAACATTTTTACCGTTAGGAGGAACACATTTTCTCACAATTTTCTCACTGAATTTGTGAATGTATTTTTGTGAAACGTTTCAGTCTGCAAGTCACCACAGAAACCCATTTTCTGCTGAAAGCATTTTTTCAGGAACAAATATCAATTATGAATGAAATCAATTATCATCCAAACTTGCAGCTACAACTCAGAATACGGTTCTATAACTGCAGGTTTGAAATATGTAAATAGAGGGTAGTAGTGCCATCTTTTTGCACAAAGTGTATCATGCTTTGAGTTTCTGACGAAGTTAACTTATAAGCTCTCATTAATTAATGCGTTCAATGCTCAAATTGAATGGTGATTTTAACCCATAAATACAATTTTCCTAAAGATCAAAATGAAGTGTGTGATAGTTATTTCTTACGTTGTAAGAGTCGAGCAGCTTCTCTGGGTTCCCACAAATTTTCAGGGACATGTTGATAAAAATGCCTATCATTAATATAAAAACACATGTCAAAGAAAATGTAGCGGGGGTTTATGTCTTTGGGATGGGATTGAATGCCTGTGTGAAATAAATCCTGATTTCTTAAGCATTGTCTAATGTGTTTTCTTGTTATTATTTGAATAATAACCATCTCCACACGTATTATCTGGGATTTCTCCATCCCTGATAATGCACTTTTTACTCAACTACATTAATCTGACAGTTTTCGTTACTTTTCAAATTCAGATTATATAGAAACAAATCTAAATTAATTAATTAATTGTGATACATTATTTAAGGTTAAGATACCTTGCACTTAATATGTAAGTAATACAAAAATATCTCCATCAGTATGAGATGCAACATTTAAGTAGTGCACATAAATCCACTAATAATCCAATCAACATGATGATTAAATAGGCAATGTAAGTATATTTGAATGCTTTGGGCTTTTACTTGGTTACCATGTGCTTGTACAGTAATAGATTGTTCTATATATAGTATAGATATTTTGTATTAAGTAAAACATCAGGCCACTTTTGCCATTACTGTATGTTAACAATAACCCCGATTCAATCAGAATCAGAAATACTTTATTTTAAGATTCAGAAAATGGAGTAAAATATTTATACGAACATAAAAGTAAGTATATGCAACAATAAAAATACTATAAAATATATATATGAAGAACATAATAATTACAAGTTAAAATACCAGTCCATTGACTCAGAGTGGCTGACAGACTGAGGGAGGAGTTGGAGGCCACAGGCAGAGTAAATTCAAAATAAAACATGTTTTTCTTCATAGTTCTCTTTCTTTACACCTGGTCCAATCCCTCCCGTGATGACAGATTAATAAATCTCACGTCGTTATGTAACAAAAAAACCACAGTTGTCTGTTGCGTAACCACTCTGTCCCCGCCCCCTTTTTTCCACGCACCCCGCGCATGCGCAATGTCCCCCCACACTTCGCCATTGAGTTAAGGAAAGGGTCAGAGAGCCACTTCTTCGACAGGCAGCAGCTGCACGTTTCTACACTCTCACACTTCTCCATTAACCTGCATTTTTACCACTTGACTCACAACATTTAGTCCTGTGGATTCTCTAGGTTGTCAACCGCGTATCGTCACCACCACGGAGCGTGTTTTGTTTTTTTTCTCACCGGATTCTAGAAGTAACGGGCGGCTGAGAACCTGAGCTAGCAGGCTAGGTGGCTAACGGTTAGCTAGCGACCGGGCTAGCTGCACACGCTGAGGGGTAAGGGGTGTGCGGGGGGAGGGCTACTCGCCTACTACTGTGTCACAACGTTTGATGGATCCGAGGATCGCCTGGTTTCAACCGGAACAACGTGGACCAGCCAACAACCTGTGGATGCAGATTTGGGAAACGACACAAGGGCTCGGCTACTTGCATGTGAATAACACCGCCGGATCTCAGAGCACGTCGAGCCGCCTGCAAGCGCTTGTCAACGGGGCGTGTGGAGTCAGAAACGGGGCACTGAGTGACTCAAACAGGACTCCGGGGATGTCATCCTCAAGGGGGAACGGGGACTTCACGGCGCAGCGGGACTTTATACCACTGGACATTAATAATAGCAACCAGAACAACCGAGGAGTCGGCGTCAGGCAGCAGGGCGGTGTCGGCGGCGGCGGAGGGGGGCAGCAGGGCGGCGGGGTCTCCGGGCTGTGGAACGGACACCCCAACAAAAGGAAACGAGACAACAAAGCTAGCACTTTTGGGTTCAATTCCAGCCTCTTGAACAGTGGATCCAACACAGGAGGCTGTGATGGGTACTCTGGCACGCCATGGAAAGTCAGGAACTACTCAGAGGGGATTATCGGGTAAGAGTTTGATAAAGTCACACACACTCGCATAGAGAAAGCATTTAAACGAGGGGTTAATAAGCTGTTATTTTCACCTATTTTAAACACTTACACACACTGCAATGACATGCCATGGAGAATATTGGTTGTCAGTCTCACCCCACCCACTTTTCATTCACACCCAGTTGGATAACTTTTGTAGTATCACCCAGTGGTGTTAAGTGACATTTACTCAAGAGAGAGACTTTTGAGTATTTCAATGTTTTGCTACTGTTTTTCTACCCCACTATAAGAAGTAAATCGTGTACTTTTACTCCACTACATGTGTTTGATACTTTAAGTTACTTTGCACATAATACTATAGTAACATTGACAAGCTGCAGTATACCAAGTCATTCAAACTAGCTGCACCTTTACCAGCTTTGAGAATACTTTGATGATCAATCATTATAAAACATATCATATATATTATTCTGATATGAGCCTATTTGCATAATGAGTACTTCTACTTTTGGTACTTTAAGTTTATTTGTATGCTAATACTGTTCTATTTTTACTTCAGTAACATTTTGAATACAGGACTTTTACTTGTAAAAGATCATTCCCACACTCTGGTACTTCTACTTTTACTCAAGTACAAGATCTTAGTACTTCTCCCACCTTTATGATCTGTGAAATGTAGTCCATGCACACACATTTCAATACATTATTACACTCATACATCAAGGTTTAGTTGCACATGTCTTTTTGTGGACAAGATGTCTTTGCCTTAAACAAAGCGAGTGATTATGTATGCTTTATCAAAGAAGTATGCACCGCATCTTGCACTTTATTCAAACACTTGTTTCCTGTTAACCTTTCAACAGAATGTCCTGGCACGAACACACACAAGTTGTTACAAAGCTTTAAACACCTAGGAGGTTTAGCCATTTAGGTTTCATATTACTTTTTAAAGCGGAATTAGACACGCCTCCTCTGCACTGCCACAGATTTTGCCTCTGGATATTACTGTATAAACTAAACATATTCCATGTGTGCCAACATCATGGTGTTCGATGAGGGGATGCAAACCACACATTGAATACAGGAGCATGGACACAGTACAGGTTTGCAGGCTATTAATACTAGTTAAGATGCATATTTGAGTAAACCTGTCACCATTAAGCTGTGTATATAGAGAAAGCCAATTGAGGGTGTAACAGGGCGTTGCTCCAAACAAGAGTGACACTTTTTTACCAGATGTGGCCCGGTTTTCTGGTCCTCCACAAGATATTAGGCTGGCAGTATTTCAGGGGAAGTGAAGAGTTTATGGTTATTGAGAAACTGCTTCTGCTTACAGTGTTGTGAGCAAAGGTTGGTTTGTTCGATATGATCTAAAAGCAGAACACAAACAACACTTTTAAAGCCATTATCGTTTACTGATTTCTGAAAGCTTTGAAAATCTCCATATCGAGAGGCTTAAAGAAAAGTGCTACATTGATAATCAAATGAGTTGGCCAATAGTTGATCGACTAACTGTTTGTCGTCTGATAGTAGCAGCTCTTGAGAAATCACCAAATTAAACCAGGCAGGGTGACAGTTAATCATAAATGCTTTTGCAGGGCGTGTGGTATGGGAATTTAAACCTGAGTAATCTTTTCAGGCATGCTTCATGTGGTTTACTAGATTAAAAAACAAAACACTTCCACTTATTTTTTCATAGTGTGTGCCAGGGGCGTTTCCTGGACCTGGAAACATTCAGGGCTGAGCCCACAGTTCATTAAGGTACTTTAAAGGTGGGGTAGGTAAGTTTCAGAAACCAGCTCGAGTGCACTACAATTTGAAAGTACACAGCCGAAAAGAAGTACTTTCTACAGCACCACGGCTTCCACAGATGAAATATTTTTATGGATTTTTTGTCAAAGCACTTAAGATATTCATTTCTATCGGGATGTTGAGAGCATTCCATGGAATATAACAAAAAGTGTATCTCGAGCCGGTTTCTGAAACTTACCTACCCCACCTTTAAGGTACAGTGGAAATGTCTACTGCAACACTCCCCACACGCACACACAGTGTACCCGCGACTGTTACAATGAAGGCTCAATAATCAGCTCACGGCATATAAGCAGGGGTCAAGTGCTATTGTTTTATAAGTGGGGGGCAGACTTCCTCACCTCCGCCTTGAAACAATGTTTTTTAAATATTGAAGTTAAAAGCATCAATCTGGTGCACTTTGAGAGCAAAATGAAGAGATATGGATACATCTCTCAACACCCATATGAAACAGAACTGTAAACAGATTTTCTTTTTCTTTATGGATATTTTACAAATCACTCCCCTGTGACTGTGTAATGCAGGGGTAGCCAACAAGGTGCCCGCGGGCACTCAGTCGCCCGCAGGGACAATGTGAGTCGCCCGCGGGGAATGTTCTAAAAATAGCTCGCCAAGCAAATCCAAAATGTATAAAATACACAAAACAAAAAAGGAAATGTAATTAAAAGAATCTACCCTATGCATAAACGAAACCTAAATCATAGCGAACTCTATCTACTTACGACAACTCTATATCTATCTAGCACCCCTTCTCCCACACCCCCACAATGAATATCGACCAATCACGTTCTTGCTTGATTTGCGGGACCATCGTTGCAGTCGGGAAGAAAAGCAATTTGGCACCTCCCCCCGCTGATTTTCCTTCTGGCAGAATCTACACATCAGCCCCATTGAACACAGCCTAGTCATGCCAGCCTATACTGCACATGAGGGGCAGAGTTTTACTCCGTGTGTTGTAACTTGCATATATATTTATTCCACTTGACGCACACACACGCATGGCGTAATCTCCACTGGGGACAGGGGGGGGGGACATGTCCCCCGCACTTTTCGAAATCCCGTTTGTGTCCCCCCAATTTACAAATATGTTATTATTATTTAATGCAAGCCGTCATCGCCACGGAGGAGCACTCAGGTTGCGGTCGGATAGTTTAAAAATCAGCTCCTAAGTTCTAACCCTATCGTCTATTCCTTGACCTCCGAGTGAAACGTTAAGGGGTTAAGGGATAGTGGATAGGATAATTCAAAAGGACTTAGGAGAAGAGACTGCGGTACTTTAGAGAATCCGACTGCACTTTCACTATCCGACGTGTTTATGATGCGCCAGCGGGCGTCATTTGTGTGTCTGCTGCTGTGGGGAAACTATGGAAACCACAATTTTCTATACAGCGGACTACAACATGGATGTTCAATAAGAACGAGGGACTGCTGTAAACTCATCTGGAGACTCTGCACCGTGCTCTGATGCTGCTGCTTTGCTTTATGAACGTGGACAACAGAGAAACAGATTCTTCAGGACCAAAGCTGGAATTGAAAGTGAAACTTATGCTCGTCACCCTCTCCCTCCGGTCCACATTAATACAAATGATCCCAATACGTATGATTGTATGAACTAAAGATCTTAAAATCAATACAGATGTATTTTTTATAAACGTTAGTCCTTACCATCTATCACTGTGTATATCACCATTCAAACATCTTTTAAAAGTTGAACAAACCCCACACAGCTCAGTAAAGACTGAAATGTTGACTTTATTTGATCATTTCAGTAAAAACTAACGTTCATATTTCTCTTTTTGATTATAATACTGATGAACGTTCAAAACAAAGCACTCTTACCACATACTTACCACATACGTTTTAAAATGCTTAATAAGCACCGTAACTTTCATGATATCATTTCTCGGTCATAATCGTTTGTTTCCGTGAACGGCCGACTGTCGAGTGACGGCAAATGCTGCGGCTGCAATGCATTGTGGGGCAGCATTTTCTCCTCTCCTTTCGGTGAGGGAGGTCCAGTGGTTCCTAAGCTAAAGGAGGTTATAAAGGAAGTTTGAAACCTCCTTTCCTTTCATTTGGAGAATTCCGGGTCATTTCACTCTGTTGGGATGGTTCCTAAGCTAAATGGACTATTCGACTTCAGCCACAGCCTCTGTGAGCGAGCGAGACAGAGGGAGAGCGAGCTAGGGAGAGCACACTTTTATCTATTTAATATCGATAAAGTAAGAAATCATTCCAATGTGTTCTATAGGGAAGTACAAAAAACAGTTTAAAAGGGCAATGATTAGTAAAATATGCATAAATAAAACGAAAGAATGCTAACAGCATTAACAAAATGCTAACAGCATAACAGCACACCAAGGTTAAAGGTAAACATATAATATTGTTAAAATGTGCTAAATATATACACTGCAAAAAACAAAAGAGGAGTAAAAGTAGCCCCCGACTTGTTTTATTTTTTGAAAGTAGCCCTCATCCTAAAAAAGGTTTGTGACCCCTTGTCTAATGTAAGGTAGCTTCTAGCTTCATGTCGAACACTGACAGTAAGTCAGTGAGCTTTCTTTGAAATCACCAGGTAATGCTAAAAAACATAACATTTATATTGTATGACAAAGTGTTTATTTAATATTAATGCTGTCAAAATTATCGCGTTAACAGCGGTAATACATTTTTTGAATTAATTGCGTTAAAATATTTAACGCATTTAACGCATGTGCAGAATGGCCCGCCCCATACATCCCACCAGTGGCAGCGCCAGGGTATGGCTGGGGTAGGCTACACCCATACCAAGAAATGGCTTAGCCCCACCATGAAACATGATGTTAAAGTAAGCAAAATAAAGTCTGCCAACTCGCGCGGAGAAAATTGCACAGACAGCAGTTAGTAAGATTGATTTCAGTAGCCACTTGTCTGGAAATACCGAAGACCAGAAACGGTTTTGAAAACTTTTGTCACGTCGTGATCATCTTCTCAATAGAACATCTTTGATAATGTCTTCTGGCCAATCAGAATCAAGATAACGGCGTGGTGTTGTTGCAGGAAGTCCCGACGCAGAATACTTTTGCTGTAGTACAGGTAACACATAACTGGTACGCAGGTTATGTGCGTAGTCTGAAATGCGTACCGTCACTTGTGTCACAAAGCGCATTTGCGTACCGACGTACTTGTGAAGCTTTTCCAGAAGGCGGTTAGATCACCGGACGACAGAGTCGGTCTCCGTGTGCACAGACAGGCTGCTGTTAACGTCGGTCTGTACAACGGAACTGTGCCAAAACTACGCCAACCGGCTGCGGAGGGAGACTCCCCCCTTCACTGGAGAACTGCGCTAAAACAGCTGATCACAACGTTCACGCTCTGTGGTCACGAAGTACTCCACTAGCCCCCCCCCCCTCTGTCGACTTTCCTGAAGTACTCCCCGTTGATAGAAATCAACACGTAATGAATTAAGACCCCACGGTTTGATGATTGATAGGTGTGTGGGCTGTCTTTCATTTCGACATGCAGAAAAATGTTATAATAAACATAGATACTGTATGTTAAATGGATATATCCGCCTTCTTTCATTTATCTTTCCATTCCCAACAATATACATAAATAAATGGCATATTTTGGACATAGTTCAAATGGTGATTAATTAATTTTTAAGCTGTGATTAATCTGATTAAAAATGTTAATCGTTTGACAGCCCTATTTAATATATCTGCCTAGCTACTTGCTAACGGTTTAGCTTACCCCCGCGATTCAAAGTAACGTCAACAACGTAGCTGTAATTTATGCTTTGCTCACATGTTCGCATTACTTGGAAGTTCACTGACATTTACATACCTTGTTTACTCGGCTCAAGTGGTGGCTCTGGGGTTGTTGTGTGAGCCACAGCCAGCCCTTTTTTAAGAAATCGTTTCTTATGTCCATCTTCAAAAACTCCGAGTCCGACTGACAGTTTAAACATTGTCACAGCTCACAGGATAGCTACCCGTCAGCCAATAAAACACATTTATTTCCATGCAACTCTCTGGTTGGTCTGGTGTCTGGCCTCTGTTGCATTCACTGAACACGGGAAATGACAATCCTGCCGTCCTCTCGAGTGTCACGATGAGGTTCAGGTAAAGCACGGTTAATGTATTATATTATTGAGGGAGAATTACCCGGGGCCTCAGACTGACCTTCTCAGCATGTGTACAGGAACACTGGCTCTGACACTTTCCTATTGTCGCAGAACTCGGTTAATCCTCTACTTCAATGGATGTGTTATTCATTATACAGTGCTTGCATTGAGCAATATTAGGTCACAAAGTATAATAAACACACGAGACATTTATTAACTTCTTCGTCAGCCTTTGCTCACCAGTGATGCTTTTGGATATTAGGACTTGGGAGAAATATTTTGTGGACGAGGCTCTGTTGTGAAGACCTTTTTAGGTCCACAGATTGGCCCTTTCCACGCCCCGTTGTGTCAGACCTGTGTAGACAAGCAGGACACAGAGTGTGGACCTCGCTGTTTGGCTGATCCTCATGTATAGTAATATGGAAGCTCAGTGTTTGCATAAAGACATTCCTCTGTGATTAGCTCTACTAATACCAGAACCTGAACCTCAGAGGCTTGATCACAGCACTCTGACTAACCATACTGTGAATACACAATGCCAGCATGCTCTGGAAATGTGTTTTGAAATGTAAAGTATAGACCTACAGTATGTGTGGGGATTTAAATAGCTCCCGCTGTTAAGCTTTGGTTAATTCTAGGTTAAAGCTCCACTTGCAGTTCATGCTTTGTTGCTTGGGAGATCCAGTCATGATGTGGGATGTTTAGAAGAGTAATACACACCCTGGTTCGCGGTTTTTAATATCCCATTTCCATCGGCTGTGATCAGCCAAATGGCAACATGCTAATTTACTGCAGTACGCTTTGTAATTATAGGTGCTATCATCCATGTTGTGTCAAATTTGCTGAGCCCCTTGTGAACGCATTGTTTTATTTTCCATGGGTGATGGCTTTTGCTTATATTACACCTTTTATATCATCTGTGTTTACAACCATTGTTTGCCCTTAAGGCTTCCCTTAATAAGTCATACAGTCAGACAGTCAGACAGAGGCAGTTTGACCATTCAGTCGGATTATGTTTAGAGATAAAGTTGGATAACATAACTAAATACACCTATGTACGTTAATTATGTGACCGTCTATGTCTCCTGTAGTTATTGAATTTCTCTTTTTACTGCACCGTTAGTGTACAGTTGTATTATTATTGTGCTGCTCAGGGCTCTCGGCTAACTTTTTTGCTAATGTGGACCGTCCCGAATTTAAAATGTTAGTTTTTCTACATTATCATTAGTTAAAATCATTCAAAGTGACCTTTAACATAAATAAAAGATCATACAAATCATTAGATGGTAATTCATCAACCTTTTTATTTGAGTAAATCATTCAATCACAGAAACAAACGCCAAATATATTTAAACAAACACACAAATGAGAAAATGACTCTAATATTGAATCCAATCAAGTCCCATCCAATTAACAACACAATCCAACACTGTCCTGAAGACAGAACCCAGAGTAACCGCTAACCAGGATGACAGTCTGTAACACAGTCAGGAGACCTTTACAAACGGCCCCGCCCCCTCGCACACAGACGGGAGAGAGAGATCTCGTCTGGATTGGAAAGCTCGAAAATACATCATAGACGCATGTTGTAGTCTTATTGCATATTAGAAACGGAGTTGGTGAAACTAAAACTGCGATATAATGTGTATGTAGCAATAATACATATGACATATATTTTTTAAATGTCTCCAGTACCGATAAAAAGTCCGATAACGTCGGAGTTTAACGTTACCACTGTCTTTAATAATTCCGGCCCGGGGCCCGTTTAACACCGGGGCTCGGTCCCCCTCCCTACATGGGGAGAGGCAGCATATTGCTAAGGACTAAATACGATGGAGGGTTCTCATCTCAGCCTTATCACCCATAGGGGATGAAGAGGAGTGAGTAAATAAAGAGGCCGGCGCTCCAGGTTCTGGTTCTGCTGTGCGTTTTTGTGATGTAACGGTAAAACATTTCAGAATTCCTCCACGGGATGCCATTGTACATCACTCAACCCGCAAAATACACACACTCGGTACATAGCTAGACCCGGGCCAGGAATTCGCGGGCCCAGCTGTAGCTACGTGTGTGTATTTCACTGGTTGCTAAATGTGTTGTGCGTGTGTGTTTATGTTGACAAGGAGGTTTAATAACTGTGTGCTACACAAAACGTGCAGTCGGTTTCATTTTCATCGCCGTTTGTAGTCGAGTTAGCAGGGTATTTTTATTTTAACTCGTCCCAAAATTATTTGTTATCCTCCCGACACGGCCCCAGGACGTCCTTAAGCTCGAGCCCTGGTGCTGCTGGGTTTATTGTATGTTTGTAACTCTGGCACAACAATTTCCTTCGGGATGAATAAACTCTTATCTTAACATTTGAAAATATCGAGCCGACTGATGGTGGGAGTCAGTGGCATTGCATTTTTCCACAGGACACTTGGTTCACTATATTTGGCCATGGGGGTCGGCTGGAGAGGCATTTCTTCGTGGGACAGAGAAGAAGGAAAGGGTTCAGTGTTTACATGCTCCACACGGCCTCACTCCCTCAAAACAAAGCCAACCCTCCGAGGGAGAAACCCGAACCCCTTCAGTGTCTCGCCATTCACGTTGGGAGCTCCACGTGTTTCCACCTCGTTTTCTGGTGGGGTCGAAGAGCTTTTTAGACTCTTTATATGGGCACAGGAAGTCAGTGTAGCCTGGCAGAGATGTGGCCCATTTCTGTCGCCCTGAACTTTTCGGTTGTGCGTTCCCAAACTTTGCCATGCCAAGGACTCCATATAGCATTATCCTCTGGCGGGGACCCCCTGTTGCAATGTTTTTTTAAATGAGTACATTATGATGGAGAATATGACAAATTAATCATACAGCTCAATAAATTTTCTTAATATATATTTGTATTAATAATCAGTTATTCTTCTAAACATTTTTTGTATTTATCTTTTGTTTGTCATTCATTACATTCACCGTGTCTTCTGTTATAAACATTCTTAACACAATATTCAACAGTAAACATATTTTGAAAGCATTTTGAAAGTGATTTCTGTCTTTGTAATATTATATAATTTTGAACAGTAATATGAACAATTAACATATTTTTAGCATTTGCACTTGCTCCAAAAGCTGAGCAGATACTCAGTTTCACTCTCAGTAGCGGCAGCTCGATTCTGATTGGCTTGAAGGGCGGTCGTGTGATTTAAAAATAAAATATTAATAAATAAAAAAATATTAAAAGATTGGCATCAAAGGACACATTGATAGATATGCAGTTATTAATAACATCTAAAAAAAAATCCCCTTTCCCTCAAACTTTGCGTGACCCCCCTGGCACCCCCTGGTGGCCCCCCGGGGGGTCGGAGCCCCCACTTTGAAAAACACTGAGTTAGACAACTGAGCAATCCTGACTGTTGCACTTTTGTTTCTTGTGTAAATGTCTTCATGTTTTGCCCTGTCGAAGATTAGTTATCATGGGTTTTATGGTATGAGACATGTATCGTGTCAGCAAACCGGTGTCATGAACATTCAGTCAGCAAATATGTTCTGGTCAACCAGTTCATTCGATACAGAGTTGTTAGTTTAGTTGCTCAATGACCCACACATTCGTTTACCTTCTGTATGCCATCAACTGAAAACCTTTCCGAGGGGGCAATTAAATTCCATTTTTAGTTGTTAAAAGCTGTATTGACCAGTGTGTTGGAGGATAATCAGTTGGGCTGTATTGCTGCACTTTGTGTGTTTTGAGGAAATGGAACACGTTTCGATGTGAAGTTGTAAATCTCTCTCGTGTTGAAATGTGCCCTTAATGGTAGTATTTCTCCGGCACAAGGGCACCTCGACTTTACTTCAGTGTGTGTGTGTGTGTGCTACTTGTCCTGCATGCCATGCTTTGCTAGCTTGCCTGCCTGTGAATTCAAAGTCATTAGTTTCTGCTATCTTCTGACATCTTCAATTTAACCTCACATGTCTTATTTATGCAGCACAATTTGCTCTGAATGTTAGTAATCTCGAGGTTGGCGTTCCAAGCAGTGAAGCTCACTTGCAGGCTAATGAAACGTGTGGTTAATCGCTCGCTGATGAGTAGACCCGGCTTGTGATTTTATTTCCATCTGTTGCCGCTGTCTCCGTGGAGATTTATGATTCCCAGCACCAGGACACAGATTGCACCCCTGCGAGGCTGCGACTGAAGATCCATAGTTAGATCTGCGGTTCGCCGGGCCTCTCCTGGCTTTGACATCGATGTCACGCTCTCCCCGTTCACTGGTTGGCTGTGGGCCAGCGCGCCGTGTGAGAGTGAGGAGCTGCATGCCGGTCACTTTGACTGCAGGTGGAACACGCCTCGTCTGAACGGCACGCGTGGGCAGCTCTGTGGAACGCACGCTTCCCATGTGTACCGAGGAATGGGTTTCTCTTTTTTCCTCTTCCTGTCCAATGGCACGCCTCCCCATGCTGCAGACTGATGCAGTCACTGAGCGACGCACCCTGCTTTTTCATGGCGTGTGCTCAGACTGACCTTCTCAGCACGAGTACAGAACGACTGGCTTTGACAATTTCCTATTGTCGCATCCCACTCTAATCCTCTTTTCCGTTTGTCATGCGGCATTGTGTTGACAGAAAATCACATCTGCACTGTTGCATTACATTTAGCCTTAAGCGGCTTACTCTCTCTCTCTCTGTGTGTGTGTGTGTGTGTGTGTGTGTGTGTGTGTGTGTGTGTGTGTGGCAGCGGGACAACTACTAAAAACAGTTGGAAATGTGGTTGTTCAAGCTGCTCATTGGAAGTAGTTTGGGTAGATTTTGAAATATCGAAAAACATATCACAATTGAACTATCAGTCAAACGATTTATGCTGAGTTAGCTTGGTTCAGAAATCTTAGACTATCAATGCTTGATGGTGTGATTCTGCCGGTTTGGACTCATCGATATGTTTGTCCTACCGCTGGTCTCATATCAATAGTCCAGATGTTTCCCTTCTGACCACAATGCTCCACTAAGCCTCGCACCAGCAGTCAGCTGTTTGGGTTTCTCTGTAACCGGAGCCTTTTTGTCTCAGCGGCCAAAACTTAGCCCCCAGATCAGTTCATTGATGAAACATTTATGAATCAGCCATCTGTGACACACACACACACACACACACACACACACACACACACACACACTTTTTGTGCTTTAGGTGACAAGTTGGGCTGCACAATTTGGGAAA
The DNA here is from genome assembly GCF_902827115.2 of Pseudochaenichthys georgianus. Classification (NCBI taxonomy): domain Eukaryota; kingdom Metazoa; phylum Chordata; class Actinopteri; order Perciformes; family Channichthyidae; genus Pseudochaenichthys; species Pseudochaenichthys georgianus. The sequence goes on along the minus strand of NC_047505.1, from coordinate 49,517,989 downwards.
ATTACACAATTGCGGTTATTGTGACTTGTATTGCAATTGAGGTATGATTCATGATATTGAAAGGATTGATTATTCTGGCATCATTATTCTCTTTGTCATTAAAAATACATTAAAATGAACAAGATTTTTTTATGTATTTGTACCCGACAAATGTTTTGTTAATTCTGTAGTATATTATGTGTAGGCTTTAATATCTCTGCAGCTTCGCAATACTTCATTTATTATGTTATTTAAACTCATATAAAGCCTTTAACTAATATTGTGCATCTGCAATTTGAACTTTGCACAAGTTAATATTGCGATTTTAATATAATTTCAATAAATGTTGCAGCTAGGGATGCTCCGATCGCCGGAATCAGTATCGGCCAATCCGATCGAGTGGGCGGGGCCTATGGGGATCTTCCATTTAGAGTGATGTTTGAAACTCAGTTAATGCTCATTCACTGGAGCTTTCCCAAACAACAACCCACGTAATTATTACATTCAAATTAAGTGCATTATTCAAGTGTACATTCACTTTGGAGAATAACACGGGGGAAGTTAGCGGAAGTGCTCTCTTTTCCTCTCTCTCTCTCTCTCTCTCTCTCTCTCTCTTTTCCTCTCTCTCTCTCTCTCTCTCTCTCTCTCTTTTCCTCTCTCTCTCTCTTTTCCTCTCTCTCTCTCTCTCTCTCTCTCTCTCTCTCTCTCTCTCTCTCTCTCCTGACAGCCTGTCAGTATCTCACGCAGCTCACTGATCCAGTAATGAGTGACCCGACAGTGAAGAATAAACACATGTATAACTAGTGTAGCTTGTTCCAGAGGTAGATAAACTAGCTAAGTGTGTCTAACTCTCAGTGTGTGTTGCTCCGCCCACCGGTCCGTCACAGCGGGCGGAGCTGCAGGATTTCTATTTTACTGTCTTTTTCGGACACCTTAAAATACTGCCAGACCGGTGAAGCCATTTTGGCGAGCTTGTTTTGCCGCGCACCGTATTTTTACGTCATTATTTGACGTCATGCGATCGGCATTTTTAGAGAGCACCGATCGATCGAAATTTTTGTATTAAATTATTACCCATCTTTGTCGAAGCCAACATTCCAAGCCCTTGGGATGTAGGGTCATGATGATGGGACATTTTCTTGGGTATCATTGCCACAAGAAAAGGGTTTTATTATGAGAATCCAGAATTAATGCCAGAGCATGTTGTACGTTCAGCAGTCATCTGGGTCCATCATGTTCCAGCACACCTGTTTTTTTTTAAGTGTTTCAGTCTAAGGCTATGCCTCGGGTGCTTCAAAAGACACCTTTTGTATGTCGTGCCAAAATATCGGTCACTAAGTACGCTTCAGTGTGAGGCGGCAACCACCTCAATGATCTCTTTTCCCATCATGCCCAAATTAACAGATGGCTTCGGTTCACATGAAGGCATTTCTGCACCACACCTCTCTCTCTCTCTCTCTCTCTCTCTCTCTCTCTCTCTCTCACACCTTACACATGTATCTGGCCTTCTTACCTTTTAATTCCCCCTCAATGTTCCCTCTTTGTACCTCTGCCTTTTGACATTTGTCTTTAGCTGCATAAAGGCCTAAAAGCTTTGTAGGATTAGCGAGTGTCCTACTGAGCTGATTTTGAAGCTATTGTTTATGATGTAGAATCTTTATGAAAAGCTTCGGAGAGTCCTTCAGTGATGCTAACTGATAGATTGCCTTGTTTTTGAGATGTTTGTCCAGTTTGCACTAAAGTCTGACAGCTAGATGATTGCAATAGCAGTATGGATGCAGTAATTGCACTGTTTTATCTCCCAATACTGATTCCAGCACACACACACTTGTGCTTATGTGAGTTCAAACATAGATGGGATTTATTCATTAAATTACATACGAAAAAACCTGTTTTGGAAAATAATGAAATTAAAATAAAGGTGGCTTTGGAAAATACTCATGTCAACAGAGGAATGAACAAGGATTTACCACAGTGCAATATTGTGAACTGAATCGCGTTGCTATGCCAATAATCGGTGTACAAATACACAACACTGCCTGGTAATACAGGACACTTTGACTTCAGTGCTATGACTGCTCAGGTCAGGTACACACCTGTAGAGATGTACGTTGAAAACAATCCAATCCACTTTATTTATATAGCACAGTTTAAAAACAGAGGGTTTGTCAAAGTGCTTCACAATGAACATAACATTATAATAAAATATACACGAATAGATAAAAGGCACACATAAGAAAAGATAAAAAAGCACACATAAGAATAAATACAAGGCACATAAAGGCTATGGACAGACAGTGAAAGCATACAAATAGGTATGACGTAGGTCAGACTGACTGGTAAGCGAGGGAAAAGAGGTGGGTTTTTAGGCGGGACTTAAAAGCTTCAAGAGTGGGCGACAATTTAACATGAGGGGGCAGGTCGTTCCAGAGCCCGGGGGCTACCGATGAGAACGCTCGGTCGCCCCTGGTCTTTGTTGTTGGGACTACAAGCAGCAGCTGATCAGCCGACCTCAAAGCCCTTGAAAAACAAGCATTTAGTCAATTGACAAACGCACCGGTAACCGTTACCATTATTTGTCATTTTTCAAACAGAAATGTCAAACACTTGATTCCAGTTCCTTCTAAGATTTGCTGCTCGTTCTTGTTCATTTCAATGCAGACATCAAGGACATCTCTTTGCAGTCTAGGAGATTGTATTGGCATGTTCTGCTGTTCGAGAGACCAAACAACTCATCATGTATAATTGAAATGGCTTGTTGAAGACCTAAGTGTATGCAGGTGTTATCACAGCGAGCTCTAAATGAAGGAGGCCCATTCCACAAGTCCTCCGAGCATTGAAACTCAGTGCGTCTCTGGCTCGCTGTCAGAAGGGCTTTTAGCACTTAGCATTCAGATTTCACTCATGCATGCATACAGCACAAATCATCTGAAAAACAAGACTAGCTTTCACTGCAGCAGCGCTAACATTACAGGCCATCAGTGAGCATGACCCGCAACATTTCCCTGACACCGGAATAATCGTGCCAGAAGGAAATGTTGCGGAGAAAGGGATAACACTTTTCCTCCCTCTCAGGAAATCTGTTCCTCGCGATTACATAACATTACTATGATATATACAAGTTGGATCTGATAAGCAGTGCCAAGGGTCCACGTGTTCCCGAGGCAGAGATGCAACTTGATCCCAGAAGGAGGGGCAGGAGATGTTAGGCTGCGCTAACACGTGATGCCAGACGAGCTGTTTGCTGTGAAGTGAAACCTAGAGGTGCTGCTGTGGAGTGGAAATACTCACGTCTCAGGAGATCAGTTTAACTAGAAAGGTTTATTATGTTGCGCTGTGATAGAAGCAAATGCCTTCTTTATAGCTTGATGTTTACGCGTGCTTGAAAGTAAATTAAATGGGATCATACAGGCCTTTTAAAAATCCTTAAATTCAATTACAACGCATTAGATGATGTTGCATTAGTGTGAGGCTTTGGGCTGATGGGTGTTAATGACACAGAATGAAACTACGCAGAGTGTGTTGCAGACTGTAGCTGCTGAGTTTCTCTTACCCTTAAATGAAACCTAACGTCTCCGTGACAGAAGCTGGAGTCTCTGCAGGGAAACGGATTGGGTCATTAGAAATAAGAGTTGTTTTCATTATACTAGAACAGGAGGGGCTAGAAATGGAAACAGAAACCTTTTCCTCTTTGAGAAAACCCGAACAACAACAGATTAAAACATGCATAACAGGTGGCATTTCAATCGACTTGGTCACCGCATTAACGATGGGGAAATCCCATGTAATGATTTAATAAAAGCTCAAAGTATTGTGCGACAAAAAGACAAGTTACTCAGTTTTCATTATCTTTGACTAAACAATAAGTCGGTGAAATAAAACTTTTTTTTATTTGTGCTCAACTCTCAAAATGTTCCCTCGAGTTAAAACCACAGTCATGATGGATTTGTCTGTGTGGCATGTGTGGCATGAAGCATAGTTCTCAAGCATTATGCAACAGAGGAAACTTGTGTTTTTGTTGTTGTGGGCTTATCATAGCGGCTGTTTACATTGGCACTGTTCGATGCTGGCATGAAGATGATCAGAAGCAACACATGTTAATACTTCCAGGCACACGTGCTTTAATGTTCAAACAGCTCTTTATTTCTCTCATACTGCCTGTGCTGCAGCACCTCTTTTCACCCTCTGTCTGAAACCAGAGCCCAGTCTGCTCTGATTGGTTAGCTGGCCGGCTCTGTTGGGATTGGTCAACCGCTTAGAGATGTCCCGCCCCTACGCCTAGCACGTACAATGTGTTGGAGCGCTAGCTAGGGCTGCTCAATTAATCGTATTTTAATCGCAATTACGATTTTGGCTTGCAAAGATTACGAAAGCAACGTAATTGAAATAAAACGAGTTGTTTTTGTTGAATTATACTTTAAGTTCAGGGTAAGCAACTGTTAAAAACATAATGTTCACATTTTTTTTTTCAATAAATGGATGTTTTCAAAGTAAATGGATCGTTTTGAATAATCGTGATATCAATTATTGACCGAAATAATCGAGATTATGATTTTTGCCATAATCGAGCAGCCCTAGCGCTTGCCAATAGAAGCACATTTTTCACATTTTGTTTTGACATTATTATAATTATGAAAACATTACGTAGGCTAGTTCAAGCCCTTTTTGAGACGGCTGCAAACATGTGAATGTTTTTCAACTATTCGCTGCTGTACAGTGTCCCGTTGTCTGATACGCTTTCAGAGTAGCTTCCTTGTTTTATATTTCATATTCATCTCTATTCACACACTTGCATAACGTTGTGTTTTTAATGCTGTTCTGTTTCGTTTCCAGTATTTAGGGGGTGGTTACTTTTCTCTAGGTCACCATGATCGCATTTAGCTAGGGAGAACAATGTTTTATTCTGTATCTATTTCCCCCACAAAGTGAGCAGAAGTGAAACATCTTAGTGCTGCTACATGTCACTGTGGACTAACGGCTTCGGGCCTTGTATATTGCACATGTCTTTTATTTTGAAAAGTGTTCCCCCTCCCGTTCTTTCTGTTACTCCTGATTATGTTCACCTGGTACCCTGTGTTGTCTCCTTCCCCCCCCACCTGTGTCTAATTGCTGATTAGTGGGTGTGTATTTAGGCTCTGTGTTTCCTGTTTAGTTAGGCTGGGTCGTGTGTGAGGTCCTTGTGGTGACTGTGTTCACGTGAACGGCAGATTGAGGCTGTGTCATACGTTTGAGTAATAAATGCCCACACCGGGTTGTCTTTTGGACGCTCTGCCTCCTTGCTTGGTCTGGGCCGCTCAACGGTCAGCTTCACAGTCTGTGACCCAAGAAATAATAACGGTGAAACCCAAAAAGGTTGTCTGTAGTCAGAGGAAGTGTTGTTGTAACACGAAACCCAGAAACCTATATGGACAAACAGTTCTCCGTGTGGTGCAATTCAAAGAAAAGGGCAGTGAGTGTCAAAAGCTTGTCCAACTTTCTGTGGCATACGCAGACTTTACTCGTTCTATTTTTAAAAGCTGTGACATGACTTTTTGCCAAGAGGAGTTGCCTATTATGGTCCTCATGTGTTTTTGTGTTTTGTTGGTCAGTGGGAATGTCAGCGCATGCGACCTCGGCGACCTGTTCCAAGGACAAATGTGGAACTGAGTACATATTATTTTTACTCACACAACTTTGGCACTCAGTTATGGTTCTTGTTGTGTTTTTGCTCAGCCCTAAAAAAAGGAACATTTGGTTTGGCTTAACATTGAAATTACAACCGGATAGAAGTGACGCCTTTTGGATTGCAGTTAATTATTCACCTGCACAGACACCTGATAAACAACTATCAGGTGGCGACTTGCGCTATAAACACATCACAAGTAAGGATGCCAGCGATTATTCGAATATTCGTTACAGTCTCCATAATCGAATATTATTTTTAAAAATCGATTTTATTTATATATATTTTTTTAATTATTATTTATGTATTTTTTTTATTTTTCTGGCTTAGTTTCAACCAAAATATATATTTATATATATATATGCTAATAATAGTAATAGTATTAATAATTGTAAATGGCCATTGGTCACACCACCAGTTTGTTTTACTGTAAACTTGGAGGAAGCCCCCGTGCAGAGCAGACTGCTCTGCACGGGGGGGTCGAATAATCGATTATTATTCGCCAGGGCTGCCGAATAATCGATTTTGATCATGGTCAGTTTCTGGCAACCCTAATCACAAGTAGGTTGAAAGAGAGTGTCGGTAGGAAACAGCATTGTCAAATAGTTTTCTTGAAGCCCATATTGGACGGTTCAATTTTCTTAAATGTTTTGTATCACCAAGACATTTGTTGTTTTGTATCACCAGACAAAAAGCAGCAGAATTTAAGAACAATGTGCTTTTTTATGGTAAGTTATATAGTGATGGTGATATTCAACAACATTATGGATATTTCACACCTGTATTTATAATTTCATGTATTTATTATGTACAGTGTACATTAATAAACATGGGCTATTGTTCATCTGTAGTCCCTGGACAGCTGTTGTAAAGTCAATCACACTAAAAATAAATGATATTTAATAAAATCCTTTAAAAAAAGAAGCTCACCATTTTGGGAATGCTAATAAAAAACCAAAAATCCCATTTTCCCTCTTATTTTCTCAGTGATTTGATTATTTGACATACAGACAGATTATTTATGCGTTTAAATATGCACGTAGAGAGAAGCTTTCCTTCGACGTTGAGTCAGTGTGACTCAAAGCCTGACTTGTGTACCTGGCATCAATGGCATTAAAACGAGAACACGCTGCTGAAGGTTAATCCATAGGTTAATCCAATGTGTCTGTGTCCCTTTGAAATGATTACTGATAATCCATCTTCATATGTATGTCCATAACGGAGTTTTCTTATTAGCTGCTATGACAGCTTCCGGTTCCTGGGCATTCTGGCTGCGCATCACTCATTCACCAATGGGTAATGTTTAGATGGATTTTAGGAACTTCCCCAACTCCCCAACATGCACCCCCAACTCTGACTGACTTCGCGCGTCCCTGTGTAACTGGGAAACTGATGGAATTGGATTGTGGTGTTTTTGCAACTTCAGCATAGGGGATTGATTGGGATGTTTATTGAACTTCAGCTTTCAACTGACTTACCTTCGAAACACATGTATGGCTCTGCCGCTCAGCGCTGCTGCTTGCTTCAGTCTGTGTCTGCGTTCTTTCGCACCTGCCTGTAATCTGAGAAGGTCCCGCCTCTCTGGCTGGCTCCCGCCTGGAAAATCTTCAGTGTTGATTGACACTTCAGTAATGGCCTATCAGATAGCGCTGTGGGCGGGACATTGCTCGTGTACACAGAGTGGTGGCTGCAGCCAGAGAAACGGCCGCATCAGAACCAAAGTTTTATCGGCAATTTGATAATAAAAAAAGTGGCCGATACCGATAATCGGTCAAATGCGGAATATCGGTCGACCCCTAGAATTTACCTTAGAATAAAGAAAACCAATATTGATTCTGACTTTTCTACATCCAACTCACAGGTTTATCATAGCTTTGAGAAAAAAGATGATTAATTTACCCTTTTTAGAAGATATAGATATATATAAGATTTGTTCTAGGAATGTCATTTTCGAGCCTGAGACCTGGGAAACAGGCTCCGGGCTTAACTGGTTAAAGGATCTCAGGATAGGCTGCATTAAAAAAGGTTTTTAACTTTGATTTAAAAGTAACCCAGGGTTGGGGCGGACCTCAGAGTTAAAGTAGTGTTTCTAATTGAAATGAAATGTATAATGGATGCTACCACAAAAACCCACTTTTCCCTCTGTCCTCACAACGCTGTGTTCTGTCTGCAGGTTGCACGAGGAGGTCAGCGACTTCTTCGAGTACATCTCTCCACGACCGGAGGAGGAGAAGATGAGGCTGGAGGTGGTGGACAGAATAAAGGGAGTCATCCACGACCTGTGGCCCAGCGCTGAGGTACACACCGCCTCTCAATCATTTCATTTGTATTTGTTCCGTTCACGGTATGCACATCTTAATGTATGATAATTATCTGCAAAACATGTCTCAATAAACACAGCACACTCGGAAAGGAGCAGGGAGAAGAAAATAATCTTATATTACCTCCCCTTTATCTAAATAAATAGAAATAGATGGTCTGTCCTTCATATCCTGCATCTTAGGAAAATAAGAGAAACACAAAAACCTGCTCACTTGACAGTTAACGGAAATAAATAAAACACAAAAACATCACATGTACCAGGAAAAGTTCAACACCTGAGTCCTACTGGAGTAGAAGGGGGGAAAGCGGCGCATAATAATAATGATGATGGGAACTGCAAATAAAGAACTTACTGTTTTTCATCGATATATTATAGGTCGCAGATACAAAACATGTCTCTGAAGTAAGGCTGTACCCGAATATTCGTTCGTTGGAGTACTATTCGGGTTTCAATTTCGTTATTCGTTTTGTTTTTTTTTTCGTTTTTTTTTTTTGGAATTAATTGAAATCTCAAATCAACGTAAGAGCTTGTGCCTCTTCGGGGGGTGCTAACACTTAACCATAAACGTTATCGTTTACTTTCTCTGTCTTTATATGTAGATATTACTTTTCTCCGTTAATCTCCGATACGTTGTTTCCATAGCAACAACATCTTCCTGTCAACAGTGCTAACTCTCCTTCAAAATAAAAGCATGTCCATAAATAGGAAGCCAAGCCAAATTACAGACATATACAACAGTAACGAACACAATGCGATATCCTTTTCAATTTCAAAGAACACACATTGGGTTGCATTAACAAATAACTATAAAACAACAATACTGTTGGCTAATGGCTACACAAGACAACACATCGTTATGACATCATAAAGTGACCACAATCTGATCAGCGCATTTTCAGACAGGTTTTTATAGAAATGGATCAAAAAGAGAGAATCTTTGTTCTTGAAACTTTCAGAGTCTCTTTCCACAGAGGGGACACATGTTGATGAAGAAGAGACATGAAGAAGAGGGGACACATGTTGATGTAGAAGAGACATGAAGAAGAGGGGACACATGTTGATGAAGAAGAGGGGACACATGTTGATGAAGAAGAGACATGAAGAAGAGGGGACACATGTTGATGTAGAAGAGACATGAAGAAGAGGGGACACATGTTGATGGAGAAGAGGGGACACATGTTGATGTAGAAGAGGGGACACATGTTGATGTAGAAGAGGGGACACATGTTGATGTAGAAGAGACATGAAGAAGAGGGGACACATGTTTATGTAGAAGAGACATGGAGAAGAGGGGACACATGTTGATGTAGAAGAGGGGACACATGTTGATGTAGAAGAGACATGAAGAAGAGGGGACACATGTTGATGTAGAAGAGACATGGAGAAGAGGGGACACATGTTGATGTAGAAGAGGGGACACATGTTGATGTAGAAGAGACATGAAGAAGAGGGGACACATGTTGATGTAGAAGAGACATGAAGAAGAGGGGACACATGTTGATGTAGAAGAGACATGGAGAAGAGGGGACACATGTTGATGTAGAAGAGGGGACACATGTTGATGTAGAAGAGACATGAAGAAGAGGGGACACATGTTGATGTAGAAGAGACGTGAAGAAGAGGGGACACATGTTGATGTAGAAGAGACGTGAAGAAGAGGGGACACATGTTGATGTAGAAGAGACATGAAGAAGAGGGGACACATGTTGATGTAGAAGAGACATGGAGAAGAGGGGACAGATGTTGATGTAGAAGAGACATGGAGAAGAGTGGACCCATGTTGATGTAGAAGAGACATGGAGAAGAGGGGACACATGTTGATGTAGAAGAGACATGGAGAAGATGGGACACATGTTGATGTAGAAGAGACATGGAGAAGAGGGGACACATGTTGATGTAGAAGAGACATGAAGAAGAGGGGACACATGTTGATGTAGAAAATACATGAAGAAGAGGGGACACATGTTGATGTAGAAAATACATGAAGAAGAGGGAACACATGTTGATGTAGAAGAGACATGAAGAAGAGGGGACACATGTTGATGTAGAAGAGGCATGAAGAAGAGGGGACACATGTTGATGTAGAAGAGACATGAAGAAGAGGGGACACATGTTGATGTAGAAAAGACATGAAGAAGAGGGGACTCATGTTGATGTAGAAGAGACATTAAGAAGAGGGGACACATGTTGATGTAGAAGAGACATGAAGAAGAGGGGACACATGTTAATGTAGAAAAGACATGAAGAAGAGGGGACACATGTTGATGTAGAAGAGACATGAAGAAGAGGGGACACATGTTGATGTAGAAGAGACATGAAGAAGAGGGGACACATGTTGATTTAGAAAAGACATGAAGAAGTGGATTTTGCACAATAGGTGTCCTTTAAGAAAATAATGACTTCTGTCCTTTGTGGTTGTGGTTTGAATCGCGGCGTGTGACGGAGCGTGATAATCAGATTGAGAATTGCCCCCAGCTGTTTCCTAAAAATCTTGGCTCTAATCTGAAAGCTACTTGGCATAAGGGCTGAGGCTATATCAAGAAAACATAACATTAACCAAATTACTCGTATTTAACATGAAAAAACGGTCCAAACAGCTCTATCCACTATCGCGTACTCATGCGATTAAAAGATTTGTGCGGTGCCCCCACAAATAGATTCTGTGGGAAACACTGACACCTATGATATTACATTTCCAAAACTTAAGTCGGGTATAAAATACATCTACTCGTATATCACCAACTGATCAAATATCCAACCAATTTTGGCCGAACAACTGGTTCAACAGGTGGGAAATGTTCTGTTCACTGGTTTAATGCTGAAACCAGACTACTTTGACACAGTGGCTTTTCTGTGTCGTTAGCACAGTTAGCATACGAGCTAGCTAACGCCTTTCATACAGCTTCCTGTTTGCTGTGTTTGGGCCGTGTTATCAGCGCCGCCTCAGACTTTCTCTGACGCTGACTTTGATCCCGCTGATAGAGCAGTTTGCCTCGAAGGTTGTCTGCTCCGAGCTTAAAGCTGTTCCTAAATTAAGTAAATGTTCCTTTACTCCTTTTCCACTGTGGAGTGAGCGATGGTGAATCATCCACTCAACCTGGCGCCTGTTTAATTAATGAGCTTAGATGCATAGACGTCTACCAGGCGCTCGCAAATGTTTCCACACCGTCTCAACAGGTGCAGATGCAGGCTTGTCTGGGTCAGATGCACTAAAGCAGGTCTAGGAATTAAAAAAACAGTATAATCACAAGATGTGATTCAGGACTCCCTGGAAGAAGAGATCTTGTATCTCAATAGGACATTCCTGGATAAATAAAAAAAAAAAAATGTAATATAGTGTATTCTATTTCTATCCCTCTGTCTACAGAGTTTATACCAATACCTACTGTTGATTCTGTAAATACTTTGATTTGATGTGTTTATCCTTATATTATATACAGGGTGTCCGCGGGGTCTTAAAAAGTATTGCAAGTTGATAAATCAATTTAACGAAAATTAACACTATTAAAAGTATTAAACAGCATTTTCCAAGGTATTACATTTTGTAGCTTGTTTTCAATAAGTATATAAAGAGGTTGTGTTCTACAGTGTGCCTGAATGTAATCATGGCGTAGGTGTGTAGTGTGATTCTGTGTAGTTTATTCATGGCATCCCGTTGGGTTAGACGTCATCTGAACAGGACATCGCTCGCTCACTGCTTGATAGCGCGAAGCTCCGTTTACGCCGGTTGCTAAGCAACATCGTTATGGGGAAATGCAAGTTTGCGTCCAAATGGTTGGAAGATAAGGAGGAAGGACAATCAATACTGTATATAGTCAATGTGAGGTAAAGTGTGTCGCCAAGGTAACCGGTTAGAACTCCAAGTGGCAATGAGTAGTCAATGTGAGGTAAAGTGTGTCGCCAAGGTAACCGGTTAGAACTCCAAGTGGCGATGAGTAGTCAATGTGAGGTAAAGTGTGTCGCCAAGGTAACCGGTTAGAACTCCAAGTGGCGATGAGTAGTCAATGTCAGGTAAAGTGTGTCGCCAAGGTAACCGGTTAGAACTCAAAGTGGCGATGAGGTCTTAAAATGTCTGGAAAGGGTCTTTAAAAAAGGTCTTAAAAGGTTTTACATGTGACTTCATGGTTCCTGCTTCTACCCTGGATATAAAAAACATTGCACTTGACTGCTTCTGGTTTGTCTGAGTACTCTAAGCAATGACAATAAAGTGTAATCTAATCTAATGGAGATATGTAAAGTAGGTTGTCCCGATGAACTATGAAACTTTGAGCTCAGACACTAAACAAAAAGTATTTACAATATATTATTAACACATCTAGAAATGTAGAGAGTTCATGTATTATACAGAAACATAACGAGCTAAAAGGCCTCGTAAGACTAACCAAAACGTGTCTAAATCGAACTACTAAATTGTCCAAAACACTTATCACGGTATTGCAAGGGACAATAATGATATAAATCAAAAGCAATTCAGAATAAAGTACATTTATTACTTCAATATCTAGACCTGGAGAGAGCTCATGTATTACGTAACACATTACCAATAAAACGGACATAAATAAACACTGTCAAACTAAACTAACGACTAAGCGGTCCAAAACATTAATTTAATCGGTCTTAACATTGGTTTAAAACAGGTAAGATATAAAAAACATAAGTGAAAAGGGGAATGTAAAGATACAAATTAAATGCATTTCAGAATAAAGTAAATGTAGGAGTGAACGTTTGACCCGAGACCACCAAAACAAGATTCAAAGTAGCTCAGCATGTGCTGTCACTCCACCTTTTATATAAGTCTTACTCTACACTCATTCACAAACATGGCGCTGCAATCAGCTTAGCCCGGCTCATGTGACCGGCTGTAAAACACAGTTTATACTCCTGTTGATGTGGGACCAAAGGAGGGGTCAAGGCTTAACTCTATTTCTGTTCAGACAACCATTCATTGGGGGGTCAAAGGTGGAAGGGTGGGGATATTTTAGGCTCTATAATAGCGTGCAGGATAAGGACTGTTTTGTTTATCAAATTAGCAAAATGGCCTTGTGCTTGGTTGCAGTAGTACACTTTAATTTATAAACTGCATTAGGTAGGTAGGTAGGTAGGTGGGTAGGTAGGTGCATAGGTGGGTGGATAGGTGGATGGCTAGGTGGATAGATGGATGGATAGATGAATAGATGGATGGGTAGGTGAATAGATAGATGGGTACTTTACTGATCCCAATTTGGGACATTTTGGGGAAAAAGGCAATGTCCATAGCAGAAATTAAGACACACAAAATAAAAAGTCCAAAATATTTCTAAAGTAAAAAAAAAAATTACTTGGCACAATAATACCATGTTGACGTTTTGTTAGGTTGTAGGTTGGCCTGTCATGGGTACACTGACTATCAATGGAGATACTCTTTAGATATGTATGTATTTACTGTTTGTTTATTTTCTATTTGTTTTCCTTTTTAAAACATGTGCAACACTTGTCTACATGCTGCTGGCATAGAACATATTCCCAAATTCGGATCAATATAGGAAATATAAGTTAAACATCCTGCCAGTTATGATTACCATAATATCCAATATGTAACATTTAAATGAAGGATTTATTTATGAATGCCAATCACTTGAAATGCAACTGAACTGCTTTTTAAAATACTCACACACTTGTCTTTCACCCCTGAGAGGTAGTTTTGGTGCCACGCCTGTGCCATTTGTTTAAACTTGTCATTAAACCAACAGTAAGGGCTTTTCTTGCAGCTTGGTGAACAGGTTTATGTAGAAGTGACTAGTGAGGGAGCTTAGTGTGAGAAAACGCAGAAGTTGGTGACACATTTTAACCACGTCTACGTTGTATTGTAACATGGAAAGTGTTAAAGCAACTGTTGATGAAACGATCAGGTGTTCTGGCTGCAGGATGTGCATAAATACATGTACTATATTTAGTAAAAGCTTAATGTGTGTGTAACTGTCTCATTTCCCCAGGTCCAAGTGTTTGGGAGCTTCAGCACGGGTCTTTATCTGCCAACAAGGTGAGACATTTCAAATCAAACTTTATTAATACAACACTTTTCACACACACAAAAGTTAACACCAACCCTCTCTTCCCAAGTATTAAACACAGTGGCATACAACTGGGATTAATTCAGATTCCCATTACTCTGTTGTCGATTAAAGGCACAAAGAAAGGTGTCTTCGGCACCAGCAAACAAAACAATGCTCGCAAACAGAAATCAACAATCAAAGGAATGAATAAACAAAATAAACTATGAACAGTGGTGCAGAACTCATCATTCTAGCACTTCCAGTTTCCTCGTCTCGAAGTAAACGGTTGTTTGAAGGCGTTTGTGGTTAGAAGCTGAAATAAGGTCTGCGGTTAAAGCGAGCTGAAGAGATTTTCACGTTTGATTCTCCAACATAAAATACGTCAGTAAATATCCCACTTGTTAACATCTGAAGCTTCTATATGTTATAAAAACGGCGGTTGTTATAGTTACTGCTCTCAAAAAAGTAAATAGTTACTTTATTAGTTACTAAATTATAAAAGTAACAAGTTACTTTACTTTAAAAATAATAACAATACAAATACACCGTAAGAGAAAAGACAACTCCATCATTGTAGCAATTATCATTATGAAGTGTGTGTGTGTGTGTGTATTTTCCCCATAAGGCAAGACCTGCCCAACTCCGTCTCTGATTGGCTTACCCTGAAATGTTACCCCCAAAAAGTTTTATCTCTTATCGAGAAAGTGCTAACCCAAGCCGGGGGATGGTTATCTGCTTTGGATTAAAGGATCAGGTTTAGTTCACACACACACACACACACACACACACACACACACACACACACACACACACACACACACACACACACACACACACACACACACACACACACACACACACACACACACGTCACCTGTATTATTCGACTCTTGACACCATAATGATCAATGTAATGATGCTAAACTGGATGTCAGTAGGTGATGAGTGTGTGAATCTGTTTCTGTGTGCTTCTGTAACCCTGGAAACCAGATCCTGATTATTCTGATATCTTTTTTGAATAGTGTAAAAAAACCTCTGTATATTGCATATCCTATCGCACTCGCAATATCGGTCAAAATGAATTAGTTTTTCAATGTCCTGCAATCCTGATCCCCTTTAGCATTGGGTATTCTTCTTGGTCTACACACTTTGACACACAGGAACACAACAAACATAAACTGAATTAAATAAATAATCAAGTACTGAAGTGAAACAAAAATAATCCTCTTTAAACTTGTTTGTGTAATGTTTCAAGTATGTGCTTATGTAACATCCTGTATAAAGTGAACACATGGCACTGCTAAAATATTTCACACACACACACACACACACACACACACACACACACACACACACTGTTGCACACTGTTCTTCCACGAGAGGGAAGCAAATCCACCTCTCAGATACCATGTGGAGGATATTTAAAAATGGCTGTTGTAAGTCTTTTTTTTTTTTTAAAGGTCCCATGTCATGCTTTTCCGGTTATCACCCGTCCCCTTGTGCTATGAAGGTTTTTCTGCATGTAAACGGTCTGCAGAGTCACAAACCCTCAAAGTACACCCTGTAGTGAGTGAGCCAGGCTGCGGGTGTGTGTGTTCAGGCTGGTCTCGCTGACGGCCACTGGGCTCACAGGGGGGGGGCGGGGCAGGAGCTCCAACAAGCCGTTTAGGACAGAGAGTGAATACACATGCTATACAGAGATGCTGTGAGAAACCAATGTGAGTTTGGAACATTGAACAATGTAAATGTATTCTAGCAGACCTCAACAATGGAATTATGATCAGTAGAAATGGCCATGACACGGAAGCTTTAAAGGGCTGGCATTTTGTAATGGCCAAAATCATCGCTCTCCCCTTGTGACGCTGTACGAGACGATCCTGTATGTTTCTTCACACCTCACTGACACCTGTCCCCCCCCCCCTGCAGTGACATTGACCTGGTAGTTTTTGGGAAATGGGAGACGCTCCCGCTGTGGACGCTGGAGGAGGCGCTCCGGAAGAGGAACGTCGCCGACGAGAACTCCATCAAAGTGTTGGACAAGGCGACGGTAAGGGAAAGTGTGCTCTGTGTTGTTTGGTTTCACTTTTTAAAGTTCATTTCCCCGCCAAGGATTTAAGATATCTGACAGTTTAATTGAGCCGACAGCTTTACAGCAAACGCACAAATACATCCGTTTGACAAATAGGAACAATAGTACAGTCATTACTCACTGCCGACTCTCATACATCAGGCTTTGGGTGAAAGCCCTTGTTGGCATGCGGTATTCAAACATTAAGCTTCTCTTGACTAGTGCTACAGGTCTTTGCTTTGCAGATCTCGTTTCTTCCTGATCATGTTGATTTAAAAAGTCTTCATAAAGTCTGAAATGTAGAAAGTGTTCTGTTGTTTCCCCTTTTCTTGCCAGTGATTTAAAATGATACCAGTTGAATTGATCCGTCCCCTCGCTCCATGTAAATGCACAAGTAATGCCAGTTGTGACGAAATAGTTTCGTCATTAATCAGGGCTGACTCTCATAAACCAGGTTTCTGATTTACTTTCAAACGCCTCAGGTTTGGACTAACATGTTTTACAGATACAATCATGTTGGTTCTGGTTTCAGACAGAGGGTGAAAAGAGCTGCTGCAGGCAGTAGGGCTGCGCGAGGACGTGCTTGTTTTTTTAAAGGACGTGCGATATTAAGTAGGCAAATGAACTCAAACACGTCATGTTACAATTCTTTTGCTGCTTGCTCCAAAAGGAAAAGGTACTTGAGTGACATGCAGGCTCTGCAGGCACAGCAAACCACCAATCACGATCCTTCTTGATCAGATCATAGCAGGATAACCGAGCTAGCTCAGCTTGTTGCTCTGATAACTTAAGATCCAGAAGTGCGCGACTAAAATCCTTCATCCGGTTAAATATCGTAAAAAAAATACTAAGTGTATGGCGTTAAAGTTAAAGAAAGGATGGTTTTCTTCAATTCCTGTATTTTTTCATATCGCAGCGGGAAAAAATATATATCGCAATATCAGTTTTTTCCAATATCGTGCAGCTCTGACAGGCGGCATGAGAAATAAAGAGCTTTCTGAACATTAAAGCATGGAGACACGTCACCGTAGAGGCATTGCATACTGATATGAACCTGAGAAGCAGCAGGGCCCCTTTAAATTGAACTTGTTGAAACCTGCAGAAGCCCTGACAACGCCACTTAGTGTTACGAGTTATTTTTAAACGTTGCGTCGAATGGATTTAGTTTATATTGCATCAGGATTTGAATACAGCTCTTTGTTTCTTTCAACTTTCACTTTTGTTAGAGATTAGAAATAGCAGATTAGCACTCAATTAGTTTAGGTAAATGGACTGTACTTATATAGCGCTTTCTCCAGTCTTTAAGACCCCTCAAAGCTCTTTACATACTACATGTCGTTCACCCATTCACACAGAGCAGTGTCCCGTACTCTAGGACCTAACATTCACACACCGTTAGCCATCGAGAGCAACTCGGGGTTAAGTATCTTGCCCAAGGATACATCGACATGTTGGCTGCATGGGCTGGGATCGAACCCACAACCTTCTGGCTGAAAGACGACCGCACCCCCTCGCAGCCACAGTCACTAGTTAGGGATTAGTGCAGCATGTGTGTTCTGTTTTCAGGCTTGCAACAGGACCAGTATGGATGCAGGTTTATTTAAAAGGGCTTACAGCACGATGTCTGGAGGCCTTTGAGCCAGCGTCTAGTTGTTGTGGCTTCCTCAGTTTAACACCTGCTCTAATGCGTGTTTCAGGTTCCCATCATCAAGCTGACCGACTCCTTCACTGAGGTCAAAGTGGACATCAGCTTCAACGTGAAGAGTGGCGTAAAAGCTGCCCGGCTCATCAAGGAATTCAAAGAGGTGCGGTGTGCAAAAATGATGCAATTTGGGGGAGATGTTCACACACAACATTTCTTTCCTGTATCCTTCCACCTGAGTATTTTTCATTTAATGCTGCTTCGTAGTTCCCCTTTATTTGGAGACTGCATTCTACTTTTTACAGCTTCAGTTACTTTCAGCTGATTGGCTTATATTCTTCCTCACTATGTTGCCACTGCAGACCGTACATAAACACAAAATGAGGAAAATAAGTTGTGAGAAAATAGAACGGTTATAAAAATACAAATTGTAAATTAAAAAAAACGGAGAAACCATTACAATGAATATAAATACAGAATAAAGTGAAACTATGAGAAACATTTCAATCACAGTGCGGTATATTACATGTTAAAGTAGAGCTGTGCACATGTTAAAGTTAAATACAAAATATGTAGAGCAGCATCAACAAGAGAAGTGTTTATTGCACAGGAGAGTGATTCAATAAAGTGGTTCTTAGTAACATTTTCAGTTTTAAACGGCACTTTTTAACACGTTTAACATCACAGGAGATGCATAAAAAAGGTCTTCTGTGGGACATAAAGGTAATGTTTTCATTCAGGCAATATGAGAATAAGCCAATCTCAAGTTGGCTTCCCATATACTACTCATTAGTATGACAGCACACACAAAATCCTGTTTTTCTAACTTCCTGTTTTCCACCAGAGGGCGCTGTATGCATCTACATTCATTCCTCCCCGTGTGTCCCTGCAGAAATACCCCGTGCTGCCTTACCTGGTGCTGGTGCTGAAGCAGTTCCTCCTGCAGAGGGACCTGAACGAGGTTTTCACCGGAGGGATTGGCTCCTACAGCCTGTTCCTCATGGCTGTCAGCTTCCTGCAGGTAAGAGACGCTCCGTCGTCCACCAGAGCTTCAATGTCTTTATTAGGGAGCGCTCAGAGACACTTTTTATGTCCAAAACGTTGGACACCTGGACAGGCTCCAGTACATCCAGAACTCAGCTGCCAGGGTTCTCACACGCACCAAGCGCTGGCAGCACATCACCCCCCCACTCTCTTCAACGTCCACTGGCTCCCGGTCAAGTCCTGCATCACCTACAAACTCCTCATTGACTAACATGGGGAAAGAGACGTCTGTAAATCGTTGGATTTTTTTTTTTTTAAACTAAATAAACTACCCAGTATGAACGTCTGTTTCGCCCTTATTAAAAACATTCGGTCCTCAAGTTGTAAAATGTGCTAATAACGTTATTCTGGGAGTTATTTCCCTCGGCATTATGAACGTGCATCTAACCCACAAGTCCCTCCACGCCCTCTCCCCTCAGTCCCTCACAGATCTCCTCGACCCTTACATCCCGTCCCGCACCCTTCGATGCTCAGACTCCGGCCTGCTCTCCATTCCCCATTCACGCCTCCGCACCTTCAGGGGCCGTGCCTTCAGTGTCGCTGCCCCCCCCCCCATCTGGAACTCCCTCCCTGCTGAAATCCGTAACTCCCCTTCTCTGAACATCTTCAAATCTGCCCTCAAAACTCATCTGTTCAACAAAGCCTTCCAACATTAACTCACTCCCCCCCCGCAATGTACCGCTTCCACTTCTGCCCCCTGTCTTGTCCTTGTGTGTTTCTTGTTAAGCGACCTTGGGTTAATGAAAGGTGCTATATAAATAAATTATTGTTGTGTTTCTGCCGATACCTACAGCTTTTTCACCCGTCTTGAAGAAATAAGCTTCTAATGTTCCTTTTGTATGTGCACAGCCCACAACAAATAATAGTACAGATGCTGCTTTTATCTAAACTTTTTATAGTTTGTTTTATTATTTTTTTGATGTCTGATCCATTGATTTAGCCGTTATCAGCGAACCCTAGTTTTTACTCATGTTGTGGTTCTTTCTTGCTTATGAAAAACTGATATTTGGCCCTTGAACTTTAGTAGCTTTATTTGTATCCGTCTGATAAGCTTTTCAGAAAAATCAAAGCTCTGAGGAGAAAACAGCCCGAATCACAACGATCTGCTGCCTTTAGTGAAAACATTGCAAAACGTTTGTGCTCACACTTCCATTCCTTTTTCAAATCACTCACTTATGCAATAATCCTGAGGTGGTGCCGTGTTACCTTCCAGCTTCACTACAGGGAGGATGTGTGCAGTCCCAACATCAACTTCGGCGTTCTGCTCATCGAGTTCTTTGAGCTCTACGGTCGCCACTTCAACTATCTGAAGACAGGCATCCGGATCGCTGACGGAGGCTGCTACGTGGCCAAAGACGAGGTTCAGAAGAGCATGGACAGCTACAGGCCCTCCATGCTCTACATCGAGGACCCTCTGCAGCCAGGTGGGCACAGTGGACACGGAGGAGAAAAAAGGGTTAGGCCAGGGGTGTCCAAACTAACTATAAATGTAATAATATATTACACCGTGTGTTAATAAGACCACTTTTC
This sequence comes from Pseudochaenichthys georgianus, assembly GCF_902827115.2. NCBI lineage: Eukaryota > Metazoa > Chordata > Actinopteri > Perciformes > Channichthyidae > Pseudochaenichthys > Pseudochaenichthys georgianus. Next base: position 49,497,709 of record NC_047505.1, on the reverse strand, counting down.
AAATAAATTCAGTCGATTCAAGTTGGAAACATTTTCTAACATAAGTTAAAGCATCATTTACCTACATTTGATTGATTTTGCTAACTTATAACTGAACTTATGAGGCGATATACCTCTAGTGAGTGGCCCAGCCCTTCGTATATTGTTCTGTATGTGTGGCCCTTAAGCATATCGTGTGTCTCGCATTCACACAATCTCACCGTCTGATTTCTTTCCAACAGATAACGATGTGGGTCGCAGTTCATACGGGGCCATGCAGGTGAAGCAGGCGTTTGACTACGCCTACGTGGTGCTCAGCCACGCCGTGTCCCCCATCGCCAAATACTACCCCAACAACGAGACCGAGAGGTGAGATCTGATTACATTCAACTTTGTTGAGTGGTGCAGAAATGTGGATTTCCAAAAGCACGTTCAAAAAACCATTGCTTTGTAGACAAGAGAACACTAAGTGGTGACATGCTGACTTATCAGGTTTTAGGACTCATTCCTGCACCACTCCATGGCCACTGCACATAGTACAATGAAATAGAGCTTGCATCGAACTAGGGGTCGACCGATTATCGAGGCCGATATTCCGCATTTTACAGATTATCGGTATCAGCTAGGGATGCATATCGTTGACTTTTTTACGATACCGATACCACTGAACGATACCGATACTCAACCGATACATATCGTGATACTTTGAAAATGTATCATCCCACAATTACTCCAATGAAGCGCTTTACGATATAGTTAACATGTCAAATGAATATTAAATTCAATTGTGGGACTTCTTGGACCTTTTAGTATTGAACAAACAATGAAGAATACATAAAATATGAAGAAAAACGATTATGCAATCTAATTTATAACACCCGCCATCACGGGCCACGGACTCACTTATAAAATTAATTGGGGGAAAAAACGGATCTGATTTCGGTACGGTATACCGTAGCCACCAGTATCCGGTATTTCGGTGATACCGGATACCGGTATGCATCCCTACAGCTTTTTTTAAATCAAATTGCCGATACGACTTTGGCTCTGATGCGGCCGTTTCTCTGGCTGCAGTCATCACTGGGGCGGGTAGCGTCTCGCAGCGGAGAAACTGACGCGCTGGGACGGCTGCTAGTGGAGCCTCGCAGCTTTCTGCTCCACAATCTGGTGCTGCTGAATTGGGACTACTCAATGAGTGAGACTCAAATATCAGAAGTTCAGAACAAGTTTTAGTAGTTTTTATTTTTACTTCATTTACTTTACTCGGGGTCACAGAGAGGAAACCAGTTTTAAGATGTTGAAAAGTTCATTAAACATAAAAAGGGATTTAAAGAAGTTATTCTACATTTTGACACCAAGATTTTCCAAATATCGGTTATCGGTCTCCTTGATTACTAATAACCGGTATCGGCCTTGAAAAAGCCATATCGGTCGATCCCTACATCAAACCAAAAATAGTGGATAAGGTACGGATGAGGTTACAGTATATGCATGTTGTGATATATGCAAATAATACAATGACGGCATAAATGAAAAGAATAAAGCTTGCTAAAAGTCAGAAAATCTCCATATTGGCTGCTGTGTCGCTTTAAGTTTGGGGAGCGCTTGATGTGATATGCAGACGCGTTATTTGGGGGGAGAGCACGCATTTTAAACCCATTTTTGTAAACGACCTCGGCCCAGTTTAACTCCTGGTGTGACATATCGGTTTTTATGTCTGTGAGAGGAAGAGAGGGCAATGGGAGAGAGCAAGAGCAGCAAAACCCCAAAGCAAGTCTCATGTAAAAAAAGTACCAGACACACTTAATGTTGGCGCTATAGTCATATTTTTAGATAGCAAGGATGCTTGACACATTGAGTTTATGCGACATATCGCCCGGCCCTACAGGGCACAGTACCATCTGTTTTCAGACCGCTGTATACACACACTGGTTTAACAGGTTTACCTCTCTGTTTCCCATCGCAGCATACTGGGTCGAATCATCCGAGTCACACAGGAAGTGGACGACTACAGGGAATGGATCCGGAAGAACTGGGGGAGCCCGTCTCAGAACGACCTGCCGCTCAACAGTACGACCAAAGTCCTTACATTTCTTAACATATATCTTTGCATCTAAATATTGACTCTAAATCTAAGGGAGGCAAAGGGAAGATGTCCAGTTACTGGTCCCAGCAGCATGGCTTTATTAAGACTGGGCCAATTGATTGATATTAATCTGTGGTTATATGGTACTAGATTCAGTTTTTAGTTTTTGATATTGTCGGTCTGGTTTTAAAGGCAGCGTTACAGTAACGTTATGCCATTTGTATGATGTAACTGCACTGTTTGTTAGCTTTTACCCACTTGGTCATTAAATCCACATAAATAATGATTATATCTTTTGATTAGACATTTGAGTTATTTTGGACAATTTTAAAATACAGGATTACCAATAATATGCCACAGAAAACCCACTGGCCTCATTTGAGAACTCTCCGTAAATAATGTCGAAGTTCATAATGCTGTCGAGAACACAAGATGAGATTTATTAGTGATGGCAAAATAATAAAACATATAATTAAAAACAACAATAAATGTAAAAAATAGAAAGGTGTGAATATTATTTTGTCTTACGTCTCTCCTCTCCGTTTCTACAGAAAATGACGTCAGGCAGTTTGAGTCCAAGCAGCTCGATGAGTGCAACAACAACGTCCCGGATGATGAAGATGACGACGAAGATGAAGATGTTGTTGTTCTACCGTCAGCGCCCTGTAGCAAAACCTCCTCAAACTCCTCCTCGCCGTCCCCCTCCCTGCGCTCCTCTCCCTCCTCCCCTCTGTCGCCTTCTTCCTCCTCCTCCATCTCCACTTCCAGCGACGCGGTCAGTACATACACACACACACACACACACACACACACACACACACACACACTAAATGTACTTTTGTACTTAGGGTTTTTAGTGGTTTTCCTATTAGATCAGAAAACATGTGATTCAACAACCAATTGGCTAACTTTGCAAAGGGGCACCATATTTTTCTACTAAATATATATGTGAAATGAAACGTGTAGAGGCCAGTCATGACATTAATACTTTGGATACAGTGTATTTAGTACATTGGATACAGTGTATTTAGTACATTGGATACAGTGTATTTAGTACATTGGATACAGTGTATTTAGTACATTCATTGGATGCAGTATATTTAATACATTGGATGCAGTATATATATATATATATATATATATATATATATTTAGTACATTGGATACAGTGTATTTAGTACATTCATTGGATACAGTGTATTTAATACATTGGATGCAGTGTATTTAGTACATTGGATACAGTGTATTTAGTACATTCATTGGATACAGTGTATTTAATACATTGGATACAGTGTATTTAGTACATTGGATACAGTGCATTTAGTACATTGGATACAGTGCATTTAGTACATTGGATGCAGTGTATTTAGTACATTCATTGGATACAGTGTATTTAGTACATTGAATACAGTGCATTTAGTACATTCGATACAGTGTATTTAATACATTGGATACAGTATATTTAATACATTGGATACAGTGTATTTAGTACATTGGATGCAGTATATATATATATATAATACATTGGATGCAGTATTTAGTACATTAGCACGGTGGCGAGGTTTGAATCTCCTTTTCTCCTGCTTGTGTCTCAGGACTCTGACGGGACGCCCTGTAAGACGGCGAAGCAGCAGCCGCCGCCGCCCGGCCGGGGGAACAGCAAACACAGAGAAAAGTCTGCGGTCGTCAATAACAACCGATCACAGAGCAACAGCAACAGCACTCCAGCAGGAAGCAACAAGGGAGGAAAGGTACGCAACTATATATGTGTGAATATGTTTAAAAAGAAACTTTGAATTTTGCACATTTCCTCTCACACTACCTCTTTTAAATCAGCACAGCTCTCCACTTTAAATACAGTATACAGTATTTGTCCTATGTCATTGTACTTGACTGTACTCAGTTTCTCACGTATTATATGTTGTGTTAATATTGACTTTATTTTGTATTTGTAACAATATTCTTAAAATTGATTCTTTAAATAGCTGTATTTTGTTTTGCTGCGTATTCTTCCATCTGTGTCTCTGTCTGTATGCACTTCATACACCAAAGCAAATTCCTCGTATGCGTACTTGGTAATAAAACCGATTCTGATTCGATCTTTAATTTTACATTACAATATTACTTTAATGGTCAAATCAAGTCTGAAATTCGACTTGCGTCACAGCAGCTCCTTTTGCAACGTTAACAAGGACACCATTTTGTTTTTTTATGTGAAAGTTTGACTTATTTGTGTAGGTTTATTGATGTTTCTTTGTCAGTCAGGTCTCTCTCCTGACATTGAAACATTAAATGACATTATAAAATAAGAAACGACACAACTCAAAATTCTTCTGTATCACGAATAGCAATATATTTCAAAATATCCCGAAAGTTCACAATTAAATCCAATTTAAAACGGTCCACTTCGGGTTTTCTATAACAAAAATATGCAATGGTCCACAAATCACAGTTCTCTTGTTCAAAGGAAAGTTCAAAATTAACCAAGCTTGATAAACATCTTCGTTTAGGAAACAAACAAAAGAAACTTGTCTTCAAAATAAATAAAACCGTCAATTTCACATAGCATCAAAATCATTGAGCGTGCATTCGACCCATGGATGTATAATAAGAACTGGATACAGCGTGGGAGGCGGGGCCTGAAGCGCAAAACGTCACAAAAGTATTCATATAATCCGTTCTTATTGAACATCCATGGGTAAAGGTAAAACTCATGTAGTACTGAACACGTCGCATGAACGTGCCGGGCTGCGTGGTCCCGTGGGTTAGATGCACGTTCATAATGCCGAGGGAAAAAAATCAGAATAACATCATTAGCACATTTTACAACTTGAGGACCGAATGTTTTTACATACAAACGTTCATACTGGGAAGTTTATTTAGTTTAAAAAAATTATCCAGCGATTTACAGACGTCTCTTTCCCCATGTTAGTCAATGGGGAAAAGTGTTTCCGGGCCCAGCGACTGATACGGAAGTGTAGTACCGCCGTTTGGCCACAACGAATATTTTCCTCAGAGTCCGGCACACTTCCTGGGGGCTTGATTTGACCTGGGGTTCAGCTCTGTGTTTACCGTTAGAATCCACTGGTGCACAAAAGGAGTGCGTTAGTCCGACTTTAATCAGAATCAAAATACCTTTATTATTCCCACAGAGGGGATATTTGCAGCGTTACAGCAGGAAAGAGCCACAGACAGCTTAGTGTTGCATATCTTACATGCGTTAAAAAAAAGTACTAAATTATAATATGCTAAAAAAGATAAAACTAAAAAGGTTACATAATTTTCAAAAATACAGATCAAAAACAAATCAAATCTACAAATCAAATCCTGTAGCAGTTCTTAGGATTTAGCAGCCCGGTATATATTACAGTTATTAAAGATAGCATATGTATATATTGCACATAGTTTGACGGTATTTAACAAAAACTAAAAACAAAATTGCATATCCCCTCCCCAGGCCAGGATGTCTCGTTCTCACCAGAAGAGCGGCAACCACACACAGCAGAGCTCGACCTCCACCACCAAAAGTCAACAGAGCAACAAGCCTCACCAGCAGGGCAACAGCAAGAAGAGGAAAAATGTGCGGGACTCCACACAGGAAGAGCTCTGCAGATAGAGGACACCATGCGTCTCTGTGACTGTCCTGTCCCTCTACTTCTGCTGCAGAGTCAGCCTCCGGAGGTCGTTGGGAGATGAACCCACAGCCAATCTGTCGAGCTTCTTACGGGGAAGTTGGCAAGGAAATAAAAAACAAAAAAAAATAAAGAATTGTTTTAGGAAAAGGGGGTTTCATTTCTTGGACCTGGATTGAAATCGTAAGGATAAACGCTCACACGCCTCCCTAAAGCTGCTCTTACGGAGTGGATTTCCTTCCCACAGCCACAAAAACATGCCTCTTGCGCCTCCTGCTGTACGGGAACACAGGAATAATCGACTGCGGAGCAAAACCTGCTGCTGCTGCTGCTGGAAATACTATGATGTTTTTATCCCCAAAAAAAAAGGAAAAAAATGGCTGAAAATGTACAAAATCAAAGATGTGTGAGAACAGATGTTATAACGATGGTTACTTACAGATGCAATCAGTTAGAGTGGGACATAACTTATGCATGAATTTTTTTTTTTTCGTTGGTTGATTTTTCTGTTGATCTGTTTTGTTATGTCTAAACAGATTATACAAAGATTTGTAAAAAAAAAAAAAAAAAAACACATACGCAAAAAAACAAATATATACGAGTAAGAAGAAAATGTTTCATAATACCTTTTTACAAGATATACCGATGGAAGACATGTAAACGTGCCCTCTTTTTGGCCAAAGCCAAGATTTTGGGCGTCCCATTGCCAACATACATCATCAGCATTGACTTCTCTCTGTGAGTGTTCACGTACACACACATCACTAAAGACCTCTGCACACATCACTAAAGACCTCTGCACACATCACACCAGTGCAGATGAGACTGCAGGTATACATGAACAAGAGGTGGTTTTATCCAGAAATGCTACTCTTGGTGTGTTGGTGTTCCTTTTGGTAATTTACCCACTGCAAAATCATTTGTATTTGTTAAATGTATTTATTTTTTTATTAATTATATGAACATAGTATGGAGAGATGTATAATTAACATTAGAGCCCGTATCGTTGAGGCCTATATTGAACTAGGGTGAGTTGAGCGCGAGGGTGGGATATGTTCAGGTTCAGAAAAATAATCACATTTATTCTCAATTCATTTGTTTTTTTCAGTGACAGTTGAGTGACCAAGTTTCTTTTAAGACGTTAAGAGACCATTTTAAAAGTCCAACAGTAAGGACTCTGTTTTAATGTGTGGCTGGTCTACCTACTTTAAAAGCAAACTGTATTTTATTTTCTGAAATATCATAGCAACAATCTTCAATATGTCCGCTCCCTCTCTCCTGTAGATGGCGTCATTGCTCCGACTCTGAGTCCACAGTTTGGAGCTTGTATCCTGCATTTGGATGGGTTCTTTCTGCGTGATTTCTTTAAATAATGTTCTGATTATTCATCCGAATGAGCAGCACATGTGGTTTCCCGCCAAAAGCACACCACCCCCACCACCCTCTTTTTGTCTCAACAGGTAGACAGCAATAACAACAGCCTTTTCATGAAATGCAGAATGATCCTCTTCAGACTCACCGCTGTTCCATCTTCTGTGTTCACACACTGAAGCACATTTTGATAACTTGCAGCCAACTGTATGTGGTGTTGAAAAGTTGAAGGTATAATTGATCGCCCCCCTCTGTCCTCATCCCTCGGTGCTACAGTGGAGGTTTTAAATGCAGTGTGTAAGTGCTGGAGAATCAAGTTAGCCGTGCCATCTGAATGTCCACTGACCATGTTCACTGCAGGAAGGATTCAAACCCAACTGTACTCATCTGAAACGTCTGCAGCTACTACAATTCATGCAATAAAAACAGTCCAATTACACCGCGTGTTGACACCGTCTCTTGCTTGCACAGTTTAATATGTATTTATGCCAGGGGTGTCCAAACTACGACCCGGGGGCCAAATGCGGCCCATGTTGAAACGGCTCTAATCAAAACAAGTATAAAGGAATTTGGCCCACAAATACAACTTGTGCATATTATACTTCTTAAATATATATGTAATTATATATTACACATTTAAGTACACTTTTCAAATAAACTCAGCCAATAAAGTTGGTAACATTTCAATCAAATCTTTGTTGATAAAAAAAGAAGTTATTTAGATTACAAGCTTGAAATAGACTGTTCATATTTCCTCTTGTGATAAGCAATTTGAGGCTTCTGTTTTAAGGAATGAGCTGCCAATTAAATAAAGTAAACCCTCTGGAGAGCTGGGATGTAGGCTGCTGTGTGTGTTAACGGTCCCATGTCATGGCCATTTCTACCGATCATAATTCCATGGTTGAGGTCGACTAGAATAGATTTAAATTGTGCAATTTTCCAAAATCACATTGGTTTCTCACAGCATCTCTGTATAGTATGTATATTCACTCTCTGTCCTACACGGCTTGTTGGAGCTCCGCTTGACTAACATTGATAAAATACTTGACTTGACACCTACTCGCCGCGTCCCGCCGTCTCGGAGAAATCGGCGGAGCTGCAGCTGAGAAAAGATTGACTGTGTGTGTGTTAACGTAACGGCTCCGCGGATTGGTCCATTTGGGTATGGGCACGTCACTGTACCCAGGAAGAAAAAGAGAAACCTCCAACGAGGCGTTCTGGGGCAGCATGGACAGGTATTTTCTGTGTTAGAGTTGTACTCGCTACAGGGTGTACTTTGAGGGTTTGTGACTCTGCAGACCGTTTACATGCAGAAAACCCTACATAACACACAAGGGGACGGGTGATAACCTGAAGAGCATGACATGGGACCTTTAAAGCATATTCAAGGTCAGGAATCATTTACCTCCATTTGATTAATTGTGCTAACTTATAACTCACCTTATGAGGCAATACACCTGATTGGCCCAGCCCTCAGTGTGTTTCTCTGTATGTGGCCATCGGTGCACTTATTGGACCTCTATGAACCAGTTTGACCTTAAAATCCACAACATGTTGCATGTCAATCATCAACTTTACACTTAATATGTTATGTTGTCTTCACTGTTAAGCAGAGGGGGGAGAAGTACTCGGATCTTGTATTTAAGTAAAAGTAGAAGTATCAGAGGAATACTCTGTTGCAGTAAAGGTCCTGCATTCAAAATGTTACTCAAGAAAAACTACAGAAGTCATCAAAATATACTAAAAGTACCAAAAGTAGGCATTCTGCAGATTGGTCCATTTCAGAATAATATATTTATATATTATATTTCCCAGGGAAGTTTCTTCAGGATTTGCATTCTCTAGTTCCTTATTTGTTTTTGCAGGTCAAAAGATTTCCAAAACTGTTGGTAGAATTTAAAAAATATTTTAAATCCCCAAAATTGCTTTGTTGAGAATTATTTTAGAGTAGATTCGAATTGTATTTAATAAAAAATAATTCAATATATCTCTGTCGGTGCAACCTGTAGATGGCGTCATTGCTCTTACTCTGAGTCCACAGAGGTAGAACCAGTCTATGGGTAGAACACATGTTTTATTCAACTGAATCTGCATCAATAACAAACGAATTATAAAGAAATGTAAATATGTAATATTATTGTATTTTGTTCTACTTGCGTTATTTATTTTTATTTTATTTTTTTGTACAGAAAGAAATCTATTTAAAAAAAGTGTCCCGAGGAATATATGTTATTTTTTCCTCCCATTATTCAAGAAAATATCTCAAGCAAAAAATGTTTTCACAATAAATGACTCTATTCACAATATCTCTTATGAAAAGGCAATATTCAATAGGCTCTATTTACCTACACAAGTAGGCTATGCCATGAGCGTATCTTGTCTTCGACCAGTTCAAATCTATTACCGTTAGAGACTTTGCAGATGTGGATGAATGATGTGAAATATAATCAAGTGTTGAATCAGACTTTAGTTCCATCTGGAGTAAATCCATCAGCTACCCTGCAGTCTACAAAGTCATTCAGACTAGCTGCACCTTCACCAGCTTTGAGAACACTTTCATGATCAATTATTATAAAACATATCATATATTATTCTGAAATGGACCAATCTGCACAATGACTACTTTTACTGTCGCTACTTTAACTATATTTTGATGATAATACTTTTCTGCAATACCTGAGTACTTCTCCCCCCTCTTATTTTAAGTATATAATGAATCCCTCAGCCAATAGACCCTGCACCATTGAGCCTAAACAACAACAAAAAGCGTGCGCGAGAGACCTTGACTGGAGGAGGGGCATCGTCGCATCGACACTTGTAGCAGCGCGAGGACCACAGTAACCTCCACGCGCTCATCTGTGTAGGTCTGTCCTCCTTAAATCCGTCAGGTAAGAGCCTCAAACTTCTCTAAATATTTAAAAATAAGGTCTTCTGGACTGGTGCACGCTTTACCACCTGAAATCAAATGTTGTTCCTCGCCGCGTGAGGAAACAGTCGCTTCGCTGGTTAACAAAAACATTTAAAACACGGATTCATTTTTCAAAGCCTAAAAGTTTCCACCTATGTGAAAATATTTGGGTCGAAGTTTTGAGTAAAGGTGTGCATTTTGCTTGAGTTTGATGTCACACATTTGGACTATTTTGGGCGGTTTTGTGTTGCCTTTTCACCTGGCTGCTCTTGTCATCCTTTATGTGGAGTTTGGTTCATTTCGTGGTAATTTTAGAGTTAAATAATGTGCTTTCTCACCGAAAATGAGGAGTTTTAAGTTGATATGTTCAGCAGGAAGGGAACAGAAGAGACAGATGTCACAGTATGAGCTGATAGAGCTGTCTTTATTCTTGTTATTTCCCTTTTCATGATCCTCACAGGTTGTTGAGTCCCTAACGTTATATTATCGATCAACACAATACGATATATTGTCCTACATGTGTCAAAATGTAATCAGTGTGTCACGCAAATGTATTGATTTATCTTTTAAACCTCATCATTTCTGCTACCAGGAGTCATCTAGTACCAGTCACTTGGTGTTCTTCAGAATAAGCCTGACCCCGAAATACCATCACAGCAGGAAATGCTTATTTTGAAGTCTTCGTCAGACGTGTGCAGACGTGCTGCTGTGTTGTCTTAAGACTTTAAAGATGTTATCTCTGCATATCTCTTCCTGGAACAGTTTGCTGGTGGGCTTTGCAGAACGAAATGAGTGCCTCTAGTTTAACAGTCAGTGCTTCTTAAAAAAAACTACCACATTAATCCATTTTGAGAAATATAAATGACAGCTTCCTGTTTTAATACAGCATGTACAAAAGTGGCCAAGTCTTCACGGACAGCTTTAATGTTAATACAGCACCTTGACGTGTATTTCCCCGATAACACAACAAGATGAGTTTACATCATTACATAATAACTTTAGTTCAAACTACTGTCATTATAGAAATATTCCTGATTAACCGTGTGCTTTTTCTGTCAGTAGTACATCACAGTGGCTGTTGATAGTAGTTACCTCGAAAAGAGAATTGCATTACGGTCTCCTTTTGTTGTTTCAGAGGAGAAAGCTTAAGTGTTTTCTAAGCGGACAACAATGGGTCTTGTTTCATCCTGAAATTGTTCTCCCTTTTTTAAAACAAATAAAAGTGTCATGTTTTATGCTTGTACAATAAATGAAACATAGAAGTAAAGAAAATAATGGATTCATTTTCCATGCATTGGCTGACTTTACGTGCATCAATGTGTACTATAAAGACTTATAGATTATATCAATAGTTGAAGATTCTTGTTTTTCTCCTATTACTCGACTTATCGTTGCAGCTTTTACTACATTTTACGACTTTATTGATCTCAAATATTGGAATGTTGTCACTGCAGCATGTAAACAAGGCTTTGCACAAAGTTAAAGAAGAATAAACCATCCTTTTACTAACATTTACTGTAACAAATAATCTGGACGATAATATAAATATTATTGCCAGTCAATGTGTGTTTTTTCCACTCAGTGATGCATTTCCTCAGCTGCAAATAAACGAGTTTTAAAGTGGACCTTCCCTGATATCATCGTGTACTTTAAACAGTAGATAAAAGGGAAGTCTTCGCGGCAACAAGAGATTGTGTAGCTTTTCTCCTGTCTTGAGAAAGCATCTTATGCCACTGTGTGTTTCTTCACCCAGTTCTGCAGATTACAGCTGTTTGATCACGCTTAATAGCTATTGCTGTTTGCAACCCTGGGTTTGGTGATGCAGAGAACTCAATACATGTAGCCTCATGTGTGTGTCCATATTGACACCATGACAGAAGTGTGTCTGTCTGTCCCTCTGTCTCTCTGTCCGTCCGTCTGTCCGTCTGTATGTGTGTGTGTCTGTCTGTCCCTCTGTCTCTCTGTCCGTCCGTCTGTCCGTCTGTGTGTGTGTGTGTCTGTCTGTCGTCTGTCTGTCTGTCTGTGTGTCTGTCTGTCCCTCTGTCTCTCTGTCCGTCTGTCTGTGTCTGTGTCTGTCTGTCTGTCTGTCTGTCTCTCTGTCTCTCTGTCTCTCTGTCCGTCCGTGTGTGTGTCTGTCTGTCGTCTGTCTGTCTGTGTGTCTGTCTGTCCCTCTGTCTCTCTGTCCGTCCGTCTGTCTGTGTCTGTCTGTCTGTCCGTCTGTCCGTCTGTCTCTCTGTCTGTCTCTCTGTCCGTCCGTCTGTCTGTCTGTCTGTGTGTCTGTCTGTCCCTATGTCTCTCTGTCTCTCTGTGTGTCTGTGTGTCTCTCTGTCCGTCCGTCTGTCTGTCTGTGTGTGTGTGTGTGTGTGTGTGTGTGTGTGTGTGTGTGTGTGTGTGTGTGTGTGTGTTATCACTAATCCTTTTGTCAGCTCTGCTCTAATAAACGGAGTTAGCTTCTTCATTTGTTTACAACTTAATTGTCATTTCCTGCAGAAGTGCATGTACTAAAATACTGCATAACCTATGGAAGTACAGCCAGTACTACAGTACAACTGATGCTATAAGTACAAGTATAAAGAGGTTATGAATTAAACTATACTTAAAGAATTAGGAATAGAGCTGTAACAGTATAAGGAACCAATACAGTTGGTAATACTTACATTTTACTTCCCGAACATAGTGACATCACTATGTGACTACGCTCTTCTATTGGCTAACACTTGAACACATTGCACATGATAGGCCGAGGGCGGGACATCTGTTTGACCAATCACAACAGAGACCCGGCCAGCTAACCAATCAGAGCAGACTGGGCTCTGGTTTCAGACGGGGGTGAAAAGAGGTGCTGCAGCACAGGCAGTATGAGAGAAATAAAGAGCTTTCTGAACATTAAAGCTTGGAGACATGTAGAGACACTACATACTGATATACACCTGAACATCAGCAGGAGAGGACTCTTTAAAGTAGAGACACTACATACTGATATACACCTGAACATCAGCAGGAGAGGACTCTTTAAAGTAGAGGCACTACATACTGATACACACCTGAACATCAGCAGGAGAGGACTCTTTAAAGTAGACACACTACATACTGATATACACCTGAACATCAGCAGGAGAGGACTCTTTAAAGTAGAGACACTACATACTGATATACACCTGAACATCAGCAGGAGAGGACTCTTTAAAGTAGAGACACTACATACTGATATACACCTGAACATCAGCAGGAGAGGACTCTTTAAAGTAGAGGCACTACATACTGATATACACCTGAACATTAGCATATTATATTGTATCTATCTTTAAATAATTTGAGAAACTGGATCTTCTAATTTTACTGACCAATCAATGAATCCAGAAAATAAGTTAGTTGCAGCCCGACTTGTATCTTTCTCACAAACGTAAAGAAATACATAGGGTTAAAAATCAAGTGCCAGAGCATGGAGGGCTTGATCTGACGTATGGAGCTCTTTTGTTGGAGCACAAAAGGTGTTTGGCCCTGCGGAGCGGCACTACAGTAAACTGGGGGCACATTCTTGGTCGTGGATCAGCGGATCAATGCACCGCGGCGATTCCTCTGCCGGATTGTGACACATAACATACGTTGGCATTTGCTGTTGGTGCGCAATTACCCATTGTGCTGCTGCGATGTATCTCATTCGGAAACGATGGGAAGCTTGTTGTAATTATCCATGTTATTAGATTATTTTTTACAGTTTGATGGATCTGGACAGGGACCCGCTTGTTGAGGGGTTGTACAGCTCACACACACGTGCACACACACGCACACGCACACACACACACACACACACAGATTCGTAGTTTGGAGTGACGACAGATTGTGCTGTGCTCATCATTGTTTTGCGACGGGCCTCTTAATAACCAGTGGTGGACTTGTTTTGTACTTCTTTTTTCCTCCGTCATGCAAGCTCAGCTGACCGTAAAGGGACGTTTTACGACTTTACAGGGTCTGTCAGGAAGGCTTGTCCAAATTAGAGCCTCTATTTTTAGAGAATCTTTAAGTTTCAGGTTACATATTCTCTGCCTGTCATGTCACACCCATAGTAAAAACTAGGATGCAATTGGAGTGTGCGGGACAAATTGATTTAGTCTAATGTGCATTGATTTAAGTGTCATTATCATACATCTATATCCTTTTGGGGTGTACTGTTACAATGACCAGGCTTTGGTTCCTGGCTAAGGCCCCATTTACACGGGAACGCAAACGAAAATGAACCGAATTTGATATCAAAAAAGTTTTCCGTTCACAAGCTATCGGCTCAATAAACGTGTCCGCTCACACGAGACCGCTCGACCCTGTGGAGACGCTGTAGTACATATGCCAGGCCTGTAAGCGGCGCTGTACTTCCCCCACAAAATACACCAAAAGCAGCGAAGAAGACCCCCCGAGTATGGTTGCCATGGTTGCCTGGTTGCCCTTCTGTTTATTCTCCGTGGTGGATTTAGCAACATGTAGTTCATGTAGTTCTCCATGTCCACTTGCTGCTGATGGTTGTGGTAAAGGAGCTGTAGATTGTGCACTAACATCTGTAGCATGGTTAGTAGCTACTGACGGTAGCTACTGACCATGCTACGGCAGTGAGCAGCAGAGGTGGGACTATGGCTTCATCGTTATCAGGACAATTATCGTATAGGATGTACACACGGAGCCGTTTGCCCAGAGCATTCTGTCCGCAGATCTATCCACCTTGGGACCCGTTATCGTTTGAGGGGTCTGTTTCCGCGGTTGCTGATACACCCCGAACCGTATCCATGTAAACGGGCCTAAGATGTGCCTTTTATTCTCTGGACAAATAACAAAAACAAGGGTTAAATTTGAGTTTTGACTCTAACATGAATAAAGTATTCAGATTTTTCCTTCAATCACCTCGTTGAAAAGGTTGATACAAGTATTTCACAAAGTTTAAAAGCAGGTGTGTGTCTCCTTCTGACCATGTTTGTCGTTTGGGCTCTCAGTTTGTTTCTGTACAAATCACAAGGCGGGACAATGACATGTGGAAAAAAAAACAATTGAGATGGGTCTTCTGTATGCGCTGAATATATGTCCAAAGAATGCTCCAAAACCTGAGAAATATCACACGTTTTAACGGGGAATAATGCTAGTATCAGAATAAGGTTGTTAGCATTCAAAATGTAGTAATATTCAGAATAATAGTGTAATATTACTTCAATCACTAGTGCCAAAGAGAAGGCTGCTTACCTTATAAAACGCCTATACACAAATAGCTGAAACCCACGTGCATTGACATACAGAGACGGTGGCAGGAAGTATGGGGAACCTCCACAGGAAATGGGCGTGTGACATCTCGCAGGTTTTCTTTAGAAGTAGGGTTGACACCGTACATTATGTCAGTTACACGGAAAAATGTGCTCTCCTTCTGCTCCTTTCAGCGTCTGCAGTCAAATGTATCGGATCTGTTTTGTTATAAAGATCTAGACTGACTAGACTACATAAAGGACTAGACTACACAACCACAGGAAGGTATCGGGGAATGTCTGATTTGTGCATTAATGCTGGAGTAAACCCTAACCCTTCCCAAACAACCTGGTATCACACAAAAGCTGTGTTCCCATTTAGTTTTCCAAGCGAATTTTGAACCAACTTTTGAGATGTTGCAACAAAGTAATCCGTAATATGTTTGTGTCTATCAACTGGTTTTGGGTAAGTAATGATTGCATAGCTGTAAACTCTGAATAAAAGAGCAGAAACAAAACAAGTTATACTTCTTTCCTATCCACGTTTTTATTGTTATTTCATGTCCGCTAGTAGGGCTGCTCGATTATGGCAAAAATCATAATCTCGATTATTTGGGTCAATAATTGATATCACGATTATTAAAAACGATTATCCATTTACTTTGAAAACATCCATTTATTGAAAAGAAAATGTTGAACAGTATGTTTTTAACAGTTGATTACCCTGAACGTTAAGTATAATTCAACTCAAGAACCAATAAAAATAATAATCCTTTTTTTTCCCGAAGTTTTATTTCGATTATGTTGTCTTCATAATCGTTGCAAGCCAAAATCGTAATTGCAATTAAAATACGATTTAATGGAGCAGCCCAATCCGCTAGTATATTGCCCTGTCTGAAGACGAAGCATTTTCACGTAATTGAATAATAAGAAACAGCTGCAAGTCGTGAGAGTTAAATGTCTAAGCTACAACAGAATTTATTCGGCAGATCCATTTTTAAAATTCATGTAGTTCAGGGGTGCCCACACTTTTTCAGCTTGGGAGCTACTTTTAAAATGACCACGCCCGAAATATCTACCTACAGGGCCGCCCCTGTCTGTGTCCCGAGCGCGGCGGGGGGGGCGGCTTTAGCTCCTACTAAACGGCGGATAAACTGTGGCATAATAGTGCGCTGCATTTGCGCTTCAGATGAGGAGGTGAGGCCCCCTCATAACGGCATGAACCCGTATGGCACAATACAGACTGGCTTTCCTGTCCGTCAATGAAGTGGCAAACGCCATAGTAAGGATGGATGATACATTTTTTTAAATATATATACTTTTTCAATGCCATGCGATCTACGCACACTACCTTTGCGATCGACATATTGGGCACCCCTGATATTGGGGTGCCTGCATGCATAAAAGCGTTTTTTAAATCTGAGGTTTTATTAAATTGCAGTGTAAATACAGCTTTTGTGATGTGATGTGAATGGAAACACGGCTACTGTACTCTATCTACTGCTGAGGACCAAAGACAAACAAACGACGGCTGTCAATGCTACCGCGTTAACACTCACGATACATCTGGACACCTACACGCATTAAAAAAATGTACCTTAATGAATCACATTATCAAGTGTCCGGCAGTGGCTCAGTCAGTAGGGGCTTGGACTGTGACCTAAATATGGAGTGTGGACTTCTACTTGGAGAGGTTCCAGTTCACCTCCTGCCCTGCCGTGGTGCCCTTGAGCAAGGCACCGGACACCACCCCACTCCCATTGCTCCCCGGGCGCTATACAATAGCTGCCCACTGCTCCTAGTAGACTCCTGGCACTAGGATGGGTTCAAAGCAGAGAACACATTTCACTGTGTGTGCTGTGTCCATATTCTATTCTATCTATTAAGTTCGACTCCAACTTCCTCCTGTAATACAACATTGGACGTTTACCATGAATTGCATGCAGAAAGAGAACAAATTGGCATAAGCTACATTGACTGGAGGCCAATGGAAATCAGTAAGAACTAGGGATGCACGATAATTATCGGCCCGATAATTATCGGTCCGATATTAGGAATTATGACGTCATCCCGATAAACCCGATACCAGTATTAATAGCCCCGATAATATACAATATATTTTTTGGGTAAAAAAAAAGAAAAAAATACTGCGGTGTGGGTGGATTGGGATGAGGGGCGCTTGTTTTTCACTCGGCTCCTCCCGTTTTGCCAGTACTGTGGTGTTAGTGGTTTAGGAAGAGGGGAGTTCTTCACAAATCCAGCGCTCCCTAATACTTCGAACCTGATCAGTCACCTGAAACATCGCCATCGCTACGATGGTGTGTTAAAAGCGTACGAAGACAATAATACAATACAAAGTGTGTGTGTGTGTGTGTTTGTGTGTCTGCGCGCGCACGTTGGAGCTATGTGCAACTCAAGGCATATGCTCGAACCGGAGCTGCCTGGACGCTGCAATCATGTTGCTGAGTGTGCTGACTTCTCGTACAATGTCCCACTGTCTGCTTCCTGCATAAAGTCAAGTGCTCGGCGCAGTTGTGTGGATAGAGCGCTCCTCTGTTTTCATTTAAACAGCTTCTTATATCCGTTAGCGCAGCTAGCTAGCACCAGATGCTAACAACAACAATGCACGTAAGGTCTCTCTCTTGCTCGCTCGGACCACACGTACACACACCCTCCCGGTCCTCCAGATGGCCAGTCGGTGCCTGCCGGTGAGCGTGGAAGTGTGGTCTGCCACAAGCGGGCGGCAGGAGCGGGGCTGTCAGCAGCATCAGCTTGTAGATGGTATTTTAAACTCGATGCGCTCTGAAGCTACGGGGCGGCCGAGGAAAAAAAATACACATGCGTTAAAATAATTAGTGGCGTAATTTTTTTTTTTATTATCGGTATCGGTCTTGAGAAGCAGGAAGTTATCGGTATCGGTATCGGTTTCAAAAAACCAATATCGTGCATCCCTAGTAAGAACACTTCCTCGGTGTAACGGCACATCTCATCCATGACAAACGTCCTGCACTCGTTTGCTTTAGATGCGATGAAAATGGAAGAAAGGCCTTTTGTTTGAACGATGCAGAGGATATCGGAAAGGCTCACCACTGTAGGAACAGATAGTGCTCGCAATATGATACCAGCAGAGGAAATGTGCTCTGTGTAGCACACATGATACAGAGGGGAATCACCTTTGTCGAAGCTTTGGCTCAGTGTCGAAAAATGTATGCCAATAATTCAGAAAGCATATTTTAATAAACACCCTCAGATTTCTCATACCAGTTAGTCATGTCTTTATCAAATCATGTGTATTGTTTGATCTCCCCCAACAATACTAGTATTTTAAACTTGTGATAATCAGGACAAGGTCTTCCAGTAGAGAAAAGGCATCCTGCTCTGTCCTCTCTAAACACTGGCACAGAGGCAAGAGGCGCACTAATAGACATTTTCTGTTGTCATCAGACCCCATGATGTTTGCCAAATGCTTCTAGCCACCCATAAACTTGATGATTTCCCTCCTCTTCCTCTCTGTGTCTCTCATCCTCACTTTCAAGCCGTCTCTCTCTCTCTCTCCTCTTCAGGCTTCAAATGAGGCAGGTTGCTCTAGTTGGACATTGTGCTAATCCCTGAACACACACCGGGGACAAATCGGACTCATTATCTCAGACTCTGGTGCTCCCAGCCAGAGATCAACACTAATCCTTTCCTCAGCACAGCCTTACCCATGCCTCTTAGTAATGCTCCTTCTCTTTTCCTGTGTAGCTTCAATGCAAACGACGAGAAACTTATTTCTATTCTGATCCTTCTCAGGTTCATATCAGTATGTAGTGTCTCTCCTGGGACATGTCTCCATGCTTTAATGTTCAAAAAGCTCTTTATTTTTTAGAGCTGGCCGGCTCTGTTGTGATTGGTCAAACGCTTGGAGATGTCCCGCCCCTTAGCCTATCACGAAAAACCAATAGTGTTGCGTAGTGATGTCACTATGTTACAGAAGTAAACATAGGAATCCAATGGACGTGTTTCAGACTGCCGGCCATTTACATACACAAAAACCTATACCACCCCAAAAAGCACAATTAGCATAATAGGCCCCTTTACCAGAACAAAACCTTTAGAGGGGATTGTGTGGCAGTTGTATGAAAGACAAAGACGTCCACTTTTAGCTTCAAACATCACGTTTATTCCAGACACATTCATAATGCACTTTTGGCCACACACGTCATGTCACGTTTTAAGCGAGTAAATACAGGTGTAAAAACAGAGCGAAAACATTGGTCACCGGATCCTCTGTCAGTGATTCATTTCCACCAACATGTCTCGATTGTTTTCACTCTGCTTAAGCTTGTCTGATCTTTTGAAAGTGAGCCTAACCTCATGTCAATACCTGCTGGGGAGTTTAGTTTGAGGGTGAGGGTGGAGATGACCTTTACTTGGGTGATGCTGGTTGTGGGTTCGCTAAAGCCACGAAAAATTCAACGTTTTCTATCATTGACTTCAATACATCAGCTGGAGACTCACATGGTTCAACCGTCCAATGGAATCCATGGGAAGACTCTTTTCTTAACTGGGCTGTTTTGAAGTCCTTTTCAGCTTGCAACCATGCTAAGTCATGCAGCTAAAATCATCAATTAGAGCTTGATATAATGACTCACTGTGGAAAGATTGAGCATCACACAGTCCTCACAGTCAGCCCGTAGACCCAGAGATCTAGATCAGAAGATAACGACTGTCAGTTGCCCTTTTTTTTCTAAGCTATGTCACGCCAAATCCGTACAAATGAATAAGTAGCAGCGGCCGCATATTTTCCTCCTGAAACACAAATCATCACTTGTGGAGTTCATTAATTTTCTCATGACACGTCAAAGTGTATCGCTGGTATGAACTGGTGTCTGCAGGGATCAAATGAAAAGCACATTTCAAATCTGTTTCATCATTTTTGAAAAGCTCCAATTAGTGTACACACCTTTTTTCTTTTTTACCAAGCAACTGACTATCCGGAGGTGCAGTTAGGGTTGCAGAGGGGCAGAACATTTCCGGTAAATTCCATTTTATTTATGGGAACTCACTGGGAATTGAGGGTAATGTAATCAAATTATATCATTTTATTTTTAAATGAGCCGTTGCAGCTTCCGACTGATATCGATAGAGCGGGTCACATATGAGCACAGCCCTCTGTGGATGTCAGCATGAGCAAAAGAAAGGGATCTAAGGAAAATCGTGTTTTCCAAGAAAAGTGGGAGAAAGAATATCTTTTCACTGAATTCAGGCGTAAACCACGATGTTGAGTATCTTTGCAGACCGTTGCTCTCATGAAAGTAAGCAACTTCTACTAATTTGTGTGTGTGTGTGTGTGTTCCAAGTGAATCTGCGGCCCCCTGGTGGCCAGTACATAAGTGATGTGGCCCCCACCACCATACAAGTTGCCCATCCCTGCTGTAGGGGGTGTGGTCTCCATAGCCATGCAGTAAGCAGTGTGCTGTGTGCATGTGATTGAGGAATGGCATGGATATTCAAGTGTACTTGAATATGTTTGTTTTAGTCAAGATTATGCTAAAATATACTTTCCCCAACTATATTGAAGTTCCCTATGAAGAGCCAACCTTCAATTTTGAAAATGCCCAGTTCATTCCCATAAATTCCCGTTTATTTCCATAAATTCCCGTTTATTCCCATGGAAAGTTTCCATCTTTGAAAATTCCCGGAATGTTGCAACCCTAGGTGCAGTACAGTGACTTGTGGCTTGGCATGTTTTATTCCTGTTTTCAGTAGTGTGGATATTTTCTATCTGCAAGTTCAGACATGCGGGTCCGTTCAAGTGGAAACTGTAATTTCAAGACCGTCTTCTTGCAACAGAGGTGCAGGAATGAGCATTTGACCTCTTTAGATTCCCTTGTCTTACAGTGAACGATTTTTTAATGTGTTTATAGAAGCTTGAAATAATATATGTTAACAAAAGCTGAAAATATATAAAATACGTCAGTAAATACTCCACTGGTGAATGTCCGAAGCGTCACGATTTGCTAACAAATGTCTAAAAGAGACGACTAAACATCATCACTCAGAATATCCTGCTCACATACAAACACATAAACAGACTCAAAGACTGTTTGCTGTTTTTGTTACACTCACCGAAATATTGATCCCTAATATAGAGGATTTATGTATTTCAATTGTAACATTTCCATCCATTTGGATTTCATAGTTCTTACATAAATGGACTAATACACTCTATGCATTGCAAATACATAATAACTATGTCTACCACCTTATTATCAATACATCCGATGTGTTTCAAATACATTAGAACCAGGCTTATGTATTCAATATAAATAAAGCCTTCTCAATTCATAAGATCCAGGTCTATGTATATCAAATACATATAGCTTATTATGTGCATTAAGTTAAAGTGAAGTGTTTTGCTCAAAATACCAAGCAGATCACCCGTTCTAGCCATGCCTCTATCCCTCTATTTCACTTCCTGTTTCTAAAGTGCTGATTTGGGAATAAAGCTTTAAAAAAAGAATTGATAAAAATAAAAAGGAGGGGTCTGAGTTCATGTGGGACCCGGCAGCTACCGTCTAAACTAAATATCATGGATTATCAAGGATTCTCTCTGAAACAGTCTGGAGCTCAAAGGCTTTCTCTCTTGCCGGTTATACCACAAGGTGAGTTCCTTTTTACTTCCTGCTTCTTCACACACATGCTCTCCAGTACAGGTTAGCTCTGAGTGTTAGCCACTTGGCTTCTTTGCGTGTGGTGCACCCTTCTACACTTTGCAGTTTGCACTTCGAATGTCAAAATCGGTCCACTAATTAAATATTTTTTAAGTGCGAGATCTACAGTAACCACCGCAGACACACATCTGCAAATGAAGCCCACATTCATTAAGCCACAGTTCATCGATACATGCTGCATCCCCATCGAGTGCCATCGTATCATTTTGTACATGGCGTGCAGATCTGGATCCATTTCGGTCTATTGTGACATTGTTTAAGAAAATATGTGAAATCTAATACCCCTTAGTTCTTCATCATCTTTTAGTCAATAATAGCACGATGGCACCCTGTGTGTTTACAGTGGGATATTCATTATGTATTTTATTTGCATCTTATGCCCACTGACACCATCGAACCTCTAATTTTCAATCACATGATAAAGACTGCTAATGTGTTCCTGCTGAAGAGCCCTCGAGGGGCCGAACGGGGCCTCTCGCACTCTCTCGGAGAGGATCGGTGCTGCTGAGACGGGAGGCTGCGTGAGGGCCATTAGAGAAATGCCTCTTCACCCTATTGTCTGTTAAAGTGTTTCATTTCCTCGGCACCTTGCCCGCCGCCCACAGCCCCTTTGTGAAAGCGCTCAATCTGCCTTCAGCCGTTCCTATCCTTTAAAGGTCCCCTGTTATGCAAAATCCACTCGTTCATGTCTCTTCCACATCAACATGTGTCCCCTCTTCTTCATGTCTCTTCTTCATCAACATGTGTCCCCTCTTCTTTATGTCTCTTCTACATCAACATGTGTCCCCTCTTCTTCACGTCTCTTCTACATCAACATGTGTCCCCTCTTCTTCATGTCTCTTCTACATCAACATGTGTCCCCTCTTCTTTATGTCTCTTCTACATCAACATGTGTCCCCTCTTCTCCATGTCTCTTCTTCATCAACATGTGTCCCCTCTTCTTTATGTCTCTTCTACATCAACATGTGTCCCCTCTTCTTCACGTCTCTTCTACATCAACATGTGTCCCCTCTTCTTCATGTCTCTTCTACATCAACATGTGTCCCCTCTTCTTTATGTCTCTTCTACATCAACATGTGTCCCCTCTTCTTCATGTGTCTTCTACATCAACATGTGTCCCCTCTTCTTCATGTCTCTAATACATCAACATGTGTCCCCTCTTCTTCATGTCTCTTCTACATCAACATGTGTCCCCTCTTCTCCATGTCTCTTCTACATCAACATGTGTCCCCTCTTCTTCATGTCTCTTCTACATCAACATGTGTCCCCTCTTCTCCATGTCTCTTCTACATCAACATGTGTCCCCTCTTCTCCATGTCTCTTCTACATCAACATGTGTCCCCACTTCTTCATGTCTCTTCTACATCAACATGTGTCCCCTCTTCTTCATGTCTCTTCTACATCAACATGTGTCCCCTCTTCTTCATGTCTCTTCTACATCAACATGTGTCCCCTCTTCTTCATGTCTCTTCTACATCAACATGTGTCCCCCCTTCTTCATGTCTCTACTACATCACCATGTGTCCCCTCTTCTTCATGTCTCTTCTACATCAACATGTGTCCCCTCTGTGGAAAGAGACTCTGAAAGTTTCAGGAACAAAGATTCTCTCTCTTTTTGATCCATTTCTATAAAAACCTGTCTGAAAATGAGCTGATCATATTTTGGCCACTTTATGATGTCATAACGATGTGTTGTCTTGTGTAACCATTAGCCAATCAGCAACCAAGGTAACCCCCCCCCCTCCCCCCCTTATCACCTGGATCTCCTCTAGAGCTCCATTGAGTTCTTTGTAACCAAACCTCTCTCAGAGGGGCGTGGGGAGGGGCTCCTTATTTTCATCTGAAGTAACAGACAGAGAATCAGCACTTTGGAAACAGGGCTGAAACAGAGGGGATTATGGGTAATGCTGCAATGATCTGTTTGGTGTTTCAGCCAATCAGAGACAGGCTCTGTATATATCTGAGACCTGTACTATATTGATGAAAAACAGTATAATAGGGGACTTTTAAAATCATACATTCAGACCTGTACATCTTGCACAGTTATATGTACGAAGTGTTACATGGAATAACCTTGTGGAGAGAATAGTAGAGCAAGCTGTGCTGAATGTTGTTGAAAAACCCTGCAGCTCGTTGGAGCGATGCATGCCTCCTGTGAATCTGTCTCTGTGTGGGTTTCTTTCTCTCTCTTTGTTCCCCATTTCAATTTCACTGTGTGTGTGTGTGTGTGTGTGTGTGTGTGTGTGTGTGTGTGTGTGTGTGTGTGTGTTTGTGTGTGTGTGTGTGTGTGTGTGTGTGTGTGTGTGTGTGTGTGTGTGTGTGTGTGTGTGTGTGTGTGTGTGTGTGTGTGTGTGTGTGTGTGTGTGTGTGTGTGTGTGTGTGTGTGTGTGTGTGTGTGTGTGTGTGTGTGTGTGTGTGTGTGTTTGCTGTGGTTCAAGGACATTATGTAACGCTTATGAGAGCATCCCATCTGGAGAAGTGCCATTGAGACGCAGAGTTGGCAAAACTCCCTTCACCACACTGACAGCGTTCATACCTGTGAAAGACATCAGCAACTGAAGGTTATTGAACAGATAGGAATGTTTAGGACAGCAGGTACACAGCTTTGGTATGAAGAGCATTTGAAATGTATTTAAAGGGGCCATACTGGGCTCCTTTTCAGGGTGCATATGTGTATTCTGTGCCTCCACATGTCTCCATGCTCATACTACCTGTGCCGCAGCACCTCTTTTCACCCTCTGTCTGAAACCAGAGCCCAGTCTGCTCTGATTGGTTAGCTGGCCAGCTCTGTTGTGATTGGTCAACCGCTTAGAGATGTCCCGCCCCTTAGCCCATCACGTACAATGTGTTGGAGCGCTAGCCCAGTGCTTCTCAAACATTTTCTCAGCCAAGTACCCCCTGACCGACCCCGAAAATGTTTGATCGAAAAAGCCTATACAAATAATTCCAATATAGTGATGGTGATTTATTAACTCCTTTACAACAAACTAAGGATATTTTCATTTTATGCATGAAAAAAGAAAACGAATTTAAACTGATTTTTCAAAAGAGTTTTTCAACTGAAGTAATATCTGTTTAATGAACAAAATGATATATTATGCAAAACTATAAAATACAATACACCAATTTGACATGTTTATGTGGTTCTAGGAATATTTTATATAAAATTGTGTTTTCTATTTAACTTATTGTACTAAGATTATTTTTGTAATCATGCATGGTATTTTTTTTATTAACTTTTTTTATATCTCACGTACCCCCTGCAGTACCCCAACGTACCCCTAGGGGTCCGCGTACCCCCATTTGAGAATCACTGCGCGAGCCAATAGAATAGCGAGTGTTACACTATGTTCAGGGAGTACACAAAGGAGTCCAATGGAGGCGTTTCAGGCCCCCATATTACACACTACAGGAAAGGGAAACACCCCCAAAAGTAGAATAGGGCCCCTTTAATGATTCATCACGGAGGTCTTCACTTGGTGGAAGCTGTTGTGTGTCTGTATTGTAGAGATGTGCAGTGTTTACATATCACTGTGAGGCTTTAACAAGCCACTCATTGTGCTCCGCTGGTTAATGAGTGTTAGCCAGGAAGAGTGTTCTGGTTATTAAAATGAAAACAGTGGAAACGCTAAGATACAAAGATACTGGACAGAACATGTTGAGCACTGGATGGAAGTTGAATGTTCAATTTCAACGATCGTGTGTATCGAAGTCCAGAGTGCTACAGGGCTGAGCTTGTTGTAGTGAAACCCCCAAAAATGTGATTTTTCTATTGCATTTTGGATTATCGCAGGTTACACGATTGTATTTGCAGTGAACTGACTTCACCCCGTACGATTTACTTAATATTAACTTGTTTACACATTTCACCAATTATACTGCATCCGCAATATGCAGAAGAAGACATTAGCTTAGGGAAGTGTTATCAATCACTGTGGCAAGCCAACGGGGAAATGTCTTCAAATGATTCTTGAAAATGTCATGAACAGCGGGTTCTTCAGTTCTACGATTAGTTCCCTAATTACCGAGAGAAAAGCGGTGTGAGTGACATTTACAAGTATTGAGTGTGTTTGTTGAAAGGTAGTTAACGTACAATGAAAAGAAATACATCTTTTCCTCATTTTGCTCAAGCACCCTTTTGACCTTGATCATGGGGACAACAGCTTTTTAAAAAGATCAAGTTTCTGTTGCCGTTTCAGCACACACACACACACACGCGCGCGCGCACACACACACACACACACACACACACACACACACACACACACACACACACACACACACACACACACACACACACACACACACACACACACTACTTTCTTTATGATCTTGTCAGCCGTGGCACTGCTGTCACCATTTGAATTCAGCGATCCGAAGCTTTAGGCTCGGATGCCGCGCCGTCGAAAGGATAACCCATGAATGAATTATGGTGAATCAATCTCTTGTGATGTTATCATGTTAGCAACACGTACCTACCGTGCAGCATTTGATATTATTATATTCTACTTTATCTTATTTGATATGTATGTATTTCTCCTATTCCTGCAACTTGCATGCAGCATTATGTCTTTGGCACTATTTTTTTAATGTATTTTTACAACTTTTAGTGACTTAGCTTTTATTCTGCAGAGCATTTAATTTATCTTTATTTATTTTATTATTATATTATTATTTGATGTGTTCTAATCCCTGCAACTTGCTTTTTCTATGTTGAGTATATTGTATGTTGCATTGTTGGAGCAGCCTGTGATATAAGATGTGTATTGGCAAACATAGCTTTTGTGGAAATGACAAATTAAGCCTTTGATTCTTGAGTCTTTTAATTAGACGAGAGCAGAAACCATGTGCCCGCAAATCAATATTTGGTCCATGTGCTTGTCTATAACTAGATCACCGTTCGCCCTGACATCAAGTCAGACGTTGCGTTCGTTCATAACGCCATCCGTCTGTGAGTGATCGTGCAGCGGCAGCAGGTTCCCTTTTTCTGAAGCTGCTGCTGCGTTGTTAGGAAATGACTCACGGTCGCTAAGGAAGTGAGATGGTGTGCGGTCGGCTGCATGTCACAAGGTACGCTCGGCCTTCGCTCAAGACGACCTCTCGCAGAAATAAAAACCTTGGAGTTTGTTTGACGCCTCGAACAAAAATGATGCATTCAGGTTTAGAGAAAAAGGAATAGGAAAGTAGAAATGGTGAAGGGTGCAAAAAGAGTGGGAGGGATAAAATCACCTTCACTTAAAATATTCTGAAACTTCCCGTCTTAAAACACGGTGCAATCTGCCGTAGAATAGTTGACAGTTGGACACACACACCTCTGAGAAACGCCGCTTAGACGCCGGGCAGAAGAGGGGACACATGTTGATGTAGAAGGGACATGAGGAAGAGGGGACACATGTTGATGTAGAAGAGACATGAAGAAGAGGGGACACATGTTGATGTAGAAGAGACATGAAGAAGAGGGGACACATGCTGATGTAGAAGATCCATGGAGAAGAGGGGACACATGTTGATGTAGATGAGACATGAAGAAGAGGGGACACATGTTGATGTAGAAGAGACATGAAGAAGAGGGGACACATGTTGATGTAGAAGAGACATGAAGAAGAGGGGACACATGTTGATGTAGATGAGACATGAAGAAGAGGGGACACATGTTGATGTAGAAGAGACATGAAGAAGAGGGGACACATGTTGATGTAGAAGAGACATGAAGAAGAGGGGACACATGTTGATGTAGAAGAGACATGGAGAAGTGGATTTAGCACAATAGGTGACCTTTAAGTTGAGTTCTTCACACCTGCATGGCTTCGTCTACACGCAGCACACATTGAGGCTGTGACTCATATGTTGGGAGGGGCTGCAGCGCGGTCATCTCCAGCACTTCCTGTTGAGACATGAAGTGGGAATAACCTCGCCTTCACCCAACTCGGCCAAAACTCCTCCTCCCACTCAAGCCGCAGTAACCCCAGAAGGTTTCTCCTGCTGCCCGCTCACATTCCTGACCGCGTGGCTTCTTCAAACGCGATGCTTTTTATTGCACATTCCTTGGCTCCCAGTGGCAAAACAAAGAGGGTGGATTTCACTAAATGTGTAACTGTAGTAGCGCACAACAAGGCCTCCATTGAGAGTCTGTTAAGAGTGGTGTGCAGGACATGTGAACTGAGCTAGTGAAGACCCTCAAAGGTTTTATCATCATATGCACACAGTGTAGAAAAGCAATACAATTATTCTAACCTGAGCTCCTCCAACAATGCAGCATATATAGTAAAATAGAAAGTAGTGCAAAAAGTCAGTGGAATATGGGATGTGTACAAGAACACAATATAATAAGACAAAATTAAATACGGTTTATTGCGGTGACTTTATATAAATGAGTATATTGCAAGATGACAACAGGAATCAGCAAAGAGACAAGGATGCTATTAGCTAAGTCCTCCGTCTCCATGCACTCAGTCATCTATAGCTCCCAGGAGGCATTTGAGGTAATGACATCCCTCTGAGCTGCTTCTGCGTCACTCCCAGCGTCCGACCTGTCTGCTGCTGCTGCTGCACGGCGGCCATTATGGGCTTAGGAGAAAATGCTACTCCACGCAGCGCTGATAGCACATATACAGTCAGCATTTATCCCACCTGTTACACATGTGTCATTATTCTTGGAGCAGCTATAGAGTGCTCAGGGATGATGTAGGGCCTCCTCGACAAAAAGCAACATGGATTTTATTATTGGATTTCGAAGTATTTCAGAAAACAACATATTTTTCAGGCAGGATACTCTCCACACATTAACACCACTTTGTGATTTAAAGCATTATTGCTAGAAGTAAAGAACGTTAGGCTGTGAACAAACCACATCAAGGTCACATGACTTCACCTCACTATCGCTAAGCTAAAGGCGGCTAATGTTTGGCATGATGACGCTTCGTAGTTTCAATTAGTCACTTGTTAGAAACCGCCGTTTTGCAGACACATTGCCAGTTGAATGTCTACTCTATTCGCGCTGCACGATATTGGAAAAAACTGACATTGCGATTAGTGTTGTCACGATACCAACATTTTGGTTTCGATACCGATACCAAGTCAAGAATTGCGATTCCGATTCTTTTTCGATACTTTTCTTAAAAAAAGGGAAACAGTCTTAAATATAATCAGGGATGCAAACTCATCAGGTATGAAAAAGGTGACAAGGATCCGAGCCCCCCGACCCCACGGAATATCGGCTTTAAAATTAGGAATAACAGATGATTTTAGCAGTCAGAACAACTAAAGCAGCAGTGTTAATAATAACAGAAACGCCAAAGAGTCACATCTAATATAAATATATATAAAAGCATTTATTTTAATTGTGTAGCAGTGAGTTTAACATTTTGGCAGCACTGTTGAGCATTTTGAAAATGTATTTTCATGCCTCTGTGCAAGGCTGAGTCTTTCTATCTTTATAGCCACTGGTGTAAAGTAACTAAGTTCATAAACTCAAGTAGGCTACTACTTGGGTACACTTTTGAGATACTTGTACTTTATTTAAGTATTTCAATGTTTCTTTTGCTACTTTGTACTTCTAATCCACTACAGTTCAGAGGTACATGGTGTACTTTTACTCCACTACATGTATCTAATACCTTTAGTTACAGATGTGGATGAATGATGTGAAATCTAATCAAGTGTTAAATCAGACTTTAGTTCCACCTGGAGTAAATCCACCAGCTACCCTGCAGTCTACAAAGTACTTCAGACTAGCTGCACCTTCACCAGCTTTGAGAACACTTTCATGATCAATCATTATAAAACATATCATATATATTATTCTGAAATGGACCAATCTGCACAACGACTACTTTTACTGTCGCTACTTTAATACTTTTACTTGAGGAACATTTTGAATGCAGTACTTTTACTGTAACAGAGTATTCCTACACTCTGGTGCTTCTAGTACAAGACCTGAGTACTTCTACTTTTACTGTCGCTACATTAACTATATTTTGATGATAATACTTTTGTACTTTTATTTGAGGAACATTTTGATTGCAGGATTGTTCCTACATTCTGGTACTTCTACTTTAACTCAAGTACAAGACCTGGGTACTTCTACTTTTACTCAAGTACAAGATATATACTTATACCACCTCCGTTTATAGCCTATGAAAAAAACTAATAGAAAACCAAGGCTAAAGCTAACGTTAGCAGATAGTGATGCTAGTTTGCTAGCTAGCTAGCTCAACGATAATATTGCGACAGAAACACTTTTCAGTGCACATCACGCTCTGCCGCTCCGACAGGGAGCTCTGCACTGAACACCTGAACGGCCCGTTCACAGACTTCTGGCGTCTTTTTTGTCAACAAGCCGAGGCGCAGCGGCAGTTGCACTCCCACTTGCAGCCATGCTTCTCGTTTTCTCACATGCTCTGGCAGCTAGCGCGTGGCCGCGTGCACGAGAGAGGGGAGGGACTTAGAACGTGCTTGAGAGGAGCGGGACTGCAGGCACGGCTGCAGTGCAGGGAGTGGAAGCAGAGCGCTGAACACACGCGGCTCTTATTAAAACGGCGCTTTTTCACGGGAGTACTTTTCCCCGTCATTCTTAAAGTACCGATACTAATGAAACGGAGGAATCGTACCGTTTTTAACGGCAGGGTATCGCGGTACCTTTCAAGTATCGGTACACCGTGCAACACTAATTGCGATATTTTCTTCCCCTGCGATATATACACAGGAATTGAAGAAAAGACCGTTTTCTTTTGTCCGCAAACCATCCTTTCTTGAACTTTAACGCCATACAATTGGTATTTTTTAAACGATATTTAACCGGATGAAGGATTTTAGTGACGGACTTCTGGATCTTAAGTTATCAGAGCAACAAGCTGAGCAAGCTCGGGTATCCTGCTGTGATCTGATCAAGAAGGACTGTGATTGGTGGTTTGCTGTGCATGCAGAGCCTGCATGTCACTCACTGAAGTACCCCTGGCGTGAGAGCCGCGCGAGTTTTCCTTTTGTAGCAAGCAGCAAAAATAATTGTAACATGACGTGTTTGAGTTCATTTGCCTACTTAATATCGCACGTCCTAAAAATGTTTTGGGAATATCGCGCATGCGCATAATGCGATTATCGTCACGACACGATATATCGTGCAGCCCTATACTATATCTATCTAGTATAACAAAATGTGAGAATCGAAAGTGGAGTCTTACCGTACGTCCACACAGCAGTTTTAGACAAATCTTCCACCGCTTCCAACGCTTCTCTTCCCATTGACTTTGAATGGGGATGACGTCACTTTGCCTCGCTTTTCGCCGAACTGCATTGTGGGGGAGCGAAGCGAAGATTTCCAGGATTCCAAAGTTGAGCAATGTTCAACTTTGGAAACTGAGCTGGAAGCGTCAGCCAATCAAACACGTGTATGCAAATCTGACAGTAGAAGCGCTAGCCAATCAAACCGCGTGTAAGCTGGGAGAACCAGACCGCAGTTCATTTCCTCATATTCCAAACGAGAAATTACGGTAGCAAATCACCCGGTTCTTTACGACCAGAACTATTGACGGGATACAACCCGGAGGAGCCAGGCATGGAGGGAGGTGGTAGAGACAGTGGGGGAAACTGGTAGGTTTTCGCCTGTTTGGGGAGTTTATATATATATTGCTCGCATAAAATCCCCGGGGTTTTTTGCTTTGTATGTCGGGGGCGGGAGATTCATGTGATTGGTTGTTGGTCGCGTTGCTCGCAAAAAATCCCCAAACTGTCAGACACGCCCAGCTCCAAGATTTTCAAGATTTTTGAAAAGCTACTGTGTGGACGTACCGTAAGTTGAGAGACGACAGGAGCCATGTTTACGAGCCAGTTTTAGCCAATGGCATTTCAACCAAATGGATCCGCCTTCTTTGTTCTCCTTGACGAAAGACACTGCAATCATTCTCCGAAGCTTGTTATAGAGATTACTAGACCTTTCCTACTGGAATCATCCAGCTGTCCGTTCCCGCTCGTGTCCTGATCAAAAGGCAGTGACAGAAGAATTCATAATGTCTAAAGTTCCTTTCTTTTGATGTGGGAGGAACCCCGATCAAAAAACGGTGACGCAGCAATGCTAATCGCTTAGCCACGAGTCAACGTTTTATACTTGTGGCCTCTGAGCGGCACTTCGGAGGATGTGCTCGGTCGAAGGTCGTTTTCCAAGGTGCTGCTGAGCTTCTGTCCCCTCTCCTCTCCTCCTATAGCAGCAGTGTTGGCTGCTGTAGAGACCTGTGCCTGAACTGTGTTGTCTGGCCCTGGCTGCATGATGTAATGTATGTAAGTGTGTTTGCACTGCTCCACTATTTCCTCGCCGCAGCCAGGCAGCTGTTGGCAGCCAGACGACTCCTCCCTGCCTGCAGTGCACACCCAACGCCATTCACAGTAAAGAGTCAAGCCAAATCCTTTGAACTGTATTTTGTTTTTGTGTGTGGTTGCACAGTTTCAGTTTGAGCTGTTGTTGGCTGTAGTAGATTTGTTGTCTCTTTAGGACAAATAAGACCAATAAGCTGTTGGCATAAAGGGAATTCACTTCATTTTCACACTTAACAGTTAAAATGGAACATTTGGGCTTTTCAAGGACTTTCTTTCTTTCTTTCTTTCTTTCGAACAGATTAAAAAATAACAAATAACAAATGTGAAAAACAGAATACCGTATTGTTATAATACAGTATTTATCCACATTCATGGTAATAATTTGTATATTCAACAAAAAAAACAAAAAATGTCTTCATATTAATAATAATAATAAATCATATGTGTCCGAAAGGGAGCAGGAGGAAGAAAATGCTTATTAATTCCCACCCCTTACTTGATCAATGATTGTCCTTTAAATCATGATGCAAGTTATTCCTACATACATTTACATTTATACATACATATACAATCATTTCTCATCTTCAATCACCTTTCTTCATTCTCATATTGTTCCAAAAAAGTGTTTCTGTATATCCTTTTAAACTGAATTATGCTTTGTTTTAACTCCTGCTCCAAACGATTCCATAAAACCACCCCACAGATTGTTAAACTCATACTTCTCAGAGTTGTTCTGACCTTGAGTTGTTTCAAATGTAGATTTCCTCTCAAATTATACCCACCCTCTCTGTCTACGAACAATGTTTTTAATTTCCTAGGAAGTAGATTATGTCTTGCTCTGTACATGACTTTCATCCTCCTTTGCACAGTGCTGTGTGACGAGAAGGTGAATTAACTCATTTCATTGACAAAAATACAAGTGAGATCATACGACACAATGGAGATAATGTGAAATGGGACCCCTCGTTAAGCTATTAAAAGCTTTAGAAGAAAGCAATTACAATAAATATTAACATGCTTTCAAATACAGTAGCATAAAATACCTAACATGAACCAAATACCCTAAAACAAATGACTAAGTTGTTGATTTTATTAACGTAAACATTGGTCAGGGGAGTCAAACTCAATTTCATCGCGGGCCACATCAGCATTATGGTTGCACTCAAAGGGCCGGTTGTAACTTTAAGACTATATAAAAATACATATATAAATATATAATATATATAAAATAATGTATTATATTACATCATTGCCTCTGCATTGGATTATCATCGGATAGGGTAAAAACTTCATAATTAACTACGTCTTTTCAGTGCGTATGTCCCAAAATGATTTAAAAAGAAAAGCCAAATTCTGGAGAAAAAAGAAATAGAAGTGACATTTTGAAATAAAAATCTAATTCTATGAAAAAATGCATATTTTGAAGAAAAAAAGGCAAATTCTGAGAAAAAAGTCATATTAGAGATGCATTGTGGGACATGTAGTTTATGGGCAACGTGCTTCTGTAGCATGTAACCGTATAATAAACATATTATATTCTTTGCAAGCTCTTGTGGGGCCACAGAAAATGAAGTCGCGGGCCGAATGTGGCCCCGGGCCTTGAGTTTGACACCCCTGGTTTAAACTATAAACTGTATGACACAGAAACAAACATTGTGATAGTTTTGTTATCAACCTCATTTCACACACACTTCTGCCCAAGCTGATGCATTTGAGTTGAATGTTTTTACCTGTTTTATTAGATGCTTTTTCCTGGTCTTATATCATGTGTTTTATATATCAGAGCACCGTGGCAGATGGCACTGTAGATTAAATTATATCATGTGTGTTGCATTCTTTAGCAGTATAACATATAGTCAAGAAAAGGGTTGCATGGAGTTTTTTGCAATTTGCAAACGAGTTGCATAATGATGTGGATTAGAGCAGTTTTATGCACAGTTTCATACGACTCCCTCTTGATCCCCCCTCCTCTGCACACAGATGCTTTGGCTAAGAGCGTGCTTGTGCATCCTTTCTGGCTTCCCACCCACAAGCCCTGCAGGAACAATGGCTGTTCAGTGTTAAAAGCAGTTTGTAAGAGTCTTCTTATCTATGAGGATGTAACCCCTGGTAAAACATCACATTTGGAGCTTTGCAAAAGTAACAAAGAGATAGAGACTGTGGAAAAGAAAGACGCATTCATTACGAAGCGGACGCCTTTACCTTCGCCTGCAGAATCTACATATTTATAAGCAAGTACTTAAGTATTAGGGTGATTTGAGCATTGTGCATAAATACAAAATCAAATCTCGTATATAAATCTTTTTCTGATGTATTTGGCCTGTGAGAGGCAGACATGTATACTTTCACTCAGACCTTGAAGCCTGCAGGAAGAGAGGAAAGCATGATATCCAGCAGTGAGCTGTCGTATAGATGAGAGCAGCGCTATGTCACTGCCGGGGGGGGGGGGGGGATGACGGCATCCTTAGAGGAGGACAACAAAGAATCGGCAGTTACGATTTTCTTTCCTTTAACTAAGAAAAAAGGACGTTAAAAAAAGATCTGTAGTTTCAAGGCATCAGAGGACGTCAATCATAAACAATGGGACGGATCACTCAACATCTGTGGGGAAACACTTCATCACAGCTACATTATAATACCTCTGAGGTAAAGTCAATCGTCAAAGCAAACAGTTGTCAGAGTCGTTCTATTGAAACATAAAACACAGAGTCAAAGAAAACCCGGTTTAAAGAGGCCCTGTTAATGCACTACGTAACATTTGCGCTTCTATTGGCTAGCGCTCCAACACATTGTACGTGATTGGCTAAGAGGCGGGACATCTCTAATCGGTGGACCAATCACAACAGAGTCGGCCAGCTAACCAATTAGAGCAGACTGGGCTCTGGTTTCAGACAGAGGGTGAAAAGAGGTGCTGCAGCACAGGCAGTATGAGAAGAGTAAAGAGCTTTTTGAACATTAAAGCATGGAGACATGTAGAGACACTACATACTGATATACACCTGAACATCAGCAGGAGAGGACTCTTTAAAGTAGAGACACTACATACTGATATACACCTGAACATCAGCAGGAGAGGACTCTTTAAAGTAGAGACACTACATACTGATATACACCTGAACATCAGCAGGAGAGGACTCTTTAAAGTAGAGACACTACATACTGATATACACCTGAACATCAGCAGGAGAGGACTCTTTAAAGTAGAGACACTACATACTGATATACACCTGAACATCAGCAGGAGAGGACTCTTTAAAGTAGAGACACTACATACTGATATACACCTGAACATCAGCAGGAGAGGACTCTTTAAAGTAGAGACACTACATACTGATATACACCTGAACATCAGCAGGAGAGGACTCTTTAAAGTAGAGACACTACATACTGATATACACCTGAACATCAGCAGGAGAGGACTCTTTAAAGTAGAGACACTACATACTGATATACACCTGAACATCAGCAGGAGAGGACTCTTTAAAGTAGAGACACTACATACTGATATACACCTGAACATCAGCAGGAGAGGACTCTTTAAAGTGGAGACACTACATACTGATATGAACCTGAACATCAGCTGGAGAGGACTCTTTAAAGTAGAGACACTACATACTGATATACACCTGAACATCAGCAGGAGAGGACTCTTTAAAGTAGAGACACTACATACTGATATACACCTGAACATCATCAGGAGAGGACTCTTTAAAGTAGAGACACTACATACTGATATACACCTGAACATCAGCAGGAGAGGACTCTTTAAAGTAGAGACACTACACACTGATATACACCTGAACATCAGCAGGAGAGGACTCTTTAAAGTAGAGACACTACATACTGATATACACCTGAACATCAGCAGGAGAGGACTCTTTAAAGTAGAGACACTACATACTGATATACACCTGAACATCAGCAGGAGAGGACTCTTTAAAGTAGAGACACTACACACTGATATACACCTGAACATCAGCAGGAGAGGACTCTTTAAAGTAGAGACACTACATACTGATATACACCTGAACATGAGCGTCATATGGCCCCTTTAAGTGTTAGCCTGCTGGCCGCCACTCATCCACGGTTATACTGAACGCAAATCGATCCCTTATTGCTTTGAATTTCACGTCATATTGACACCGATCATTAATCTCCATTGCCACTATGTCATTTGTTGTCTGACTGACCATCTGTTGGGCAAATTGAAGATAAAATCAAATGCTTAGTTTCCTTCATTTTCCGGATCTTACTCTTTGAGACCTCAGAATTAGTATTTACCGAAAATGATAGTAGATGTTTTCTCCCAAAAGTGCGGCTGTTGTTACGTGGGCTGCTCTCGTGTTTTGCTGGGGATGAAGACACAGTCTGTGCATGCACTCACCCGGGGCATTGTAATCCCTTAAATCTGAAAGCTTTAATCTAATGTACTAATGCAGCGCTGTCAGATCAGCTGTGTTATGAGCTGTCAAATCCGTGTGGGAAATCTGTCTCGAGCTTCGGTCGTTCAGAGACGACTTCACGTGCGTTTCTTAGTCAGATCCATGTACGGTACCTGATTATGAAATGACTCGTTTTATCACCATTGTTGCCGAGAGTGTGAAGTCAAAGGGACTTTCTCCACAGTGTAAGGGTTGCTCAGTTTGAGAAAACACCTGATCATTAGTGATGTTTTTGACTGATATCGCAATTAGAATAGGATTGGGAATTATCATCTTTGAAACATTAATCACAGTATCATTGAAAAACATATTTTCCCTTTGCCAAAAATTGCACTTATTGCCATTTTGCATTTGCACTAGTCCATGTTGTACTTTCATTTCAATATTGATTCACTGTGCAGCCCTATGTGGTGGATTTGTTCAGCAGAATATAGGAGATGTATGTGTCTACAGCAGGGGTGTCAAACTCAAGGTCCGGGGGCCAAATCCGGCCCGCGACTTCATGTCATGTGGCCCGCAAGAGCTCTGAAAGAATGTAATATGTTTATTATACGGTTACATGCCGGTTTACAGATGCACGATGTCCATAAACTACATGTCCCACAATGCATCTTGAATTTGACCTTTTTTTTTTAATGTCACTTTTTTTCAGAATTTGGCTTTTCTTTTAAAATAATTTCGTGACATTCTCACTGAAGAGACTTGCACTTACTTGCCCTAGACTTCTGCTTTCAGACGTAGTTATTTATGAAGTTTTTACCCTATCCGATAATAATCCAATGCAGAGGCAATAAAGTAATAACATTATTTTATATATATTAAATATTTATATATGTATGTTTTATATAGTCTTAAAGTTACAACCGGCCATTTGAGTGCAACCATAATGCTGATGTGGCCCGCGATGAAATTGAGTTTAACACCCCTGGTTTACAGCATATACCGGGCTCACAGACGACATATGCACCCATTACTGACTCAGATAAAAACCCTCTAATGTCTGAACAACTCCTGGAATAATGCAGGCATTGTGCATTTCTTTGATAAGCTTATCTTGAGTAGTCAGCAAACATGAAGTAATTAAGGATAGGCCAAATCTCATTGATGGCATTACCATCACATTCTGCATTATACCTTGTTAAAGAAAACAATTCAAGCAGTTGGTAACCTCCTATTTATCCTGTGGTGACGTGTAATGGATATTACATAGCTTCTTTTGTCAGAGAGGAGTGTAAATCACTGCTGTCAGCGCCCCATTAACCTTCATTCACATTGATGTTGAACAGAACCTCACCCTGTTGTACAAACATTCATGAGCTGATATTGAAACGCACACAATGGGGTTTAAAGCCACTGCACTTAAAAGCATTGTTTTGGTATGAATAGTCCAATTTCTCCATGTGTTAACTGAGTAAATCTGCGTCACGCATGAGTTATCAATCAATCAATCAATCAATCAATGTTTATTTATATAGCCCAATATCACACATATTACATTTCTCTCAGTGGACTTCACAGTGTGTACAGAATATCAGTTTGACAATACGACACCCTCTGTCCTTAGACCCTCTGTCCTTAGACCCTCTGTCCTTAGACCCTCACATCGTACAAGGAAAAACTTCCGAAGAAAACCCACAGTTTAAAGGGAGCATGGGAGAAACCTCAGGGAGAGCAACAGAGGAGGGATCCCTCTCCCAGGACGGACAGACATGCAATAGATGCCGTGTGCAAATCGAAGAGATAATACATTTGCAACATATAGACCGAATGTTAGGAAATGCATGTGTCTGTAATAAGAAGATGAATCCACGAGGATGTCAACAATCCTGTGGGAGCCATCAGGGAAGTA
This sequence comes from Pseudochaenichthys georgianus, assembly GCF_902827115.2. Lineage (NCBI taxonomy): Eukaryota > Metazoa > Chordata > Actinopteri > Perciformes > Channichthyidae > Pseudochaenichthys > Pseudochaenichthys georgianus. Next base: position 49,459,199 of record NC_047505.1, on the reverse strand, counting down.
GTGTGATGAGAGTCAGGCAGGACCACAGAGACAGGTTCAGCCACGACTCGAAGTCCAGGACTCAGATCCAGGACTCAGGACCGCAGCAACAGGATCAGCCTCGACTCAGGATCCCCGCGTAGATAGACACCAAAAAGAAATGTGGGGGAAGCGGGGTTATTCGGAACATGAGTACACAGGTACAGACAGACTGAAGGAAGAAGTAAGGGGGCAGTCTAAGCCTATAGCAGCTAAACTAGCGTGTCTACGTACATGGACTCCCTTAGGATAGGGCGAGGGAAAAGGGTAGCAAGTAAGGATGTTAAAGATTATACTGTTAACCTTAGCAATTTTACAGTGATATACAGTATATATATAATGAAAGTGTATTTTATTTTCATTTAAGAACCTCCTGCATGAAAACTATGTAGAGGTGGAATTCCGCTCATTCCATTTACTCAAGCGCTTTACTTTGGCACATTTTTCAGGTACTTATAATCAGAAATGGAATAATGTATTCAACACAAAGTGGATAATAGATTGTAGAAAGACAAACATAAAAGCACTCAGAAAAAGTGGAAATGACCAAGCTTTTTGTATTTAAATATATATTTGTATTTGTATGTATCACACTGGACACCAAACATATTTACAATAAAACACCAGACATACATATTTAGGAACTTAATAAAAAAAAGACAAAGGGCAAGGAGATTATTGTGGTATTTTTAGCGAGTCAGAATCGGCTCTTATAAGGTTATATCTTTTCTTGAGCGTGGTACAGGATGCAGGTCATCACAGCTGACAGATGACACACACACACACACACACACACACACACACACACACACACACACACACACCAAAACACATGCTTGGCGAAGAATACGTTTGTAGGTCAAACTATTACAGCACTGCAGGGATTTTGCTACATCTGAACGCCTTGCAGTGTTACTCATTCCTGCTGGGGGGTCCTTTGGTCGTTCCCAAAGATAACAGGGAATGTGTGAAACGAGGCGGACAGCTGGGTATAGGTTTCCCTTTTAATGCCTGGTTATTACATGTGGGGATTACTTCATCCTTGCTTCTGTAGCTTCAAAGGGCCTCTCTCTCGTAAGCTAGCGCGTGTTTGCTTATGTATTTAACACTGCAGAGTAAATGTAATTATTGTTCCATCTTCCTTAACACAATTATGTCTGACAGTGAAGGACAATTTAATTTATTCCCAAACGGTCAAAATAGAATCATAAGACGGACTGAAGATATGTGAAATGGGACACCTTGATAAACCAATCAAAACTTAAATTAGGAGCTCAGACTCGAAACAGAAAGGATTTAAAATAAATCGTACATTCGTATAATTGAAAAGAGGATATGTTTTAAACGGGAACATGTGGAAGCTGCAAAACACTCCTAAAACCAGAGGATGAGTCACTTTAGACATACAAGTACAAGCAGCAATACTAAGTTGTGATAATACTCTGTTACAAGTAAAAGTCATGCATTCAAAATCTGACTTAAGTCAAAGTATATTGAGAAATCCTTCATTATGAAATGGACAGTGTAACGGCAAAGGGACAGTGCATATACAAGGCAAAGACTAAAAGTAGTAACATACAAACACATGTTAATGAAATGCAACTTGTGTATTGTGACTGGTCGTCTGCAGTCAACATGTCGATGTGTCCTTGGGCAAGATACTGAACCCTAAGTTGCTTCCTGTTACGTCCCCACTAAGGTCTAGGGGACCTGGAGACAATAACGTACAACCAATAAGTATGAGAGAGTCAGAGTAAAGGTTGACAAAAGGTTTATCCCTTGTAACCTATCAGATAATACAATTAAACAGAAACTCTGTTTGTGAGGAGGAGTCAAAGGATTGTGCCAAACAAAAGAAACAAGCATAACAAAACCAGGCCTACCTCTACAACTATCCTTTGAAACCAAACTCAAACAAAAACCCTCACTAACTAACTACAAAGAATTTGACAAAACAATATACAGGGGTGGCAACAATCCGCTTACCTAGTGTGTCTAAACAATAGTTAGCTCGGTGGTGAGAAATGTACAGGGTACCCCAGACTTACCTAACTCCTCCACCTCTCAACACACACATTAACAAAGTTCAGATTTTCCAAAGAGCTTTAGTTGCTAAGCACAGCCGTGTTCCTTCCTCAGCAACAGGCCCAGAGTGAGAGAGAGAAGACTTCCTGGGTGCCTCCTTTATGGTCGGCCCTGGTTGCTGATAGGCCAGCTGAGGGTGAGAGGATCCAATCAGCCATCAGACTCAGGTGCACAGGCAGATACCGATCAGCTGCTGATTAGCTGTGCAGAAGACAGGGAGAAGAGAGAAACACAGGAGGGAAGGAAAACCACACATGTACAGCCTGCCTGGCACGTAACACCCCCACACATATAAATCCAAACAGTATGTTTGGCCCTTACAATGAACATTCTATTTACATAGCACGAGATAGTGCATCGGCAAGAACATTATCGGACCCCTTTTTATGGCTTATGTCAAGGTTGTAGTTCTGGACAATCAACGACCAACGCATAAGGCGTTGATTGTGGTTGTACATCCTTGAAAGAAAAACCAGCGGATTGTGATCAGTGTATACCTTAATAGGTTTTACACTGGAGCCAAGATACACCTCAAAGTGCTGCAAGGCAAACAATAGAGCTAAAGCTTCTTTCTCAATAGTAGAGTACTTCAACTGATGTTTGTTGAACTTTCGGGAGAAGTAGCTCACGGGGTGATCGATAGCCTGTGCATCTTCTTGTAGAAGAACAGCCCCTGTCCCAACTCCACTGGCATCGACCTCGAGCTTGAATGGCTTCGAAAAGTCTGGTGCAGAAAGAACAGGAGTACAACACAGAATACCTTTTAGGCTCTCAAATGACTGCTGACACTCACCGGACCAAACGAAAGACTTTGAGGGACTGGTCAACGTAGTGAGTGGGGCCGCCACCGATGAGAAGTTTCTGCAGAAACGGCGATAGTACCCTGCCATTCCTAGGAAGCGGCGAAGTTCCCTCCTGGTGGATGGCACTGGGAGGGAGGCAATTGCCCTGATCTTTGCATCAGCAGGGCACACCTTCCCCCGACCAACCTGCTGACCAAGGTAGAGAACGGTACCTTTTCCAAACTCACATTTGGCAAGGTTAAGCGTTAGGGATGCGGCCGACAAGCACTTAAAAACTTCTCTTAAGGTAGACATGTGGCTAGACCAGTCCTTAGAATAGACAACAATGTCGTCCAGATATGCCTTACAGTCTGGAACATGTCCTAATACAAGATTTACAAGCCTCTGAAAGGTGGCAGGTGCGTTACACATACCGAAAGGCATCACAGTATACTGAAGGAAACTGTCAGGTGTCACAAAGGCCGAGATGTCAGAAGCACGCTGTGTTAAAGGAACTTGCCAGTATCCCTTTAACATGTCCAGTTTACTGACAAATTGTGCAGGACCAATTTCATCGATGCAGTCATCAATGAGCGGTAATGGGTGTGCATCGGGGACAGTGACAGCATTAACCTTGCGAAAGTCAGTGCAGAATCTGGGACTGCCATCTGACTTTGTGTCTAGCACACAAGGGGAACTCCAGGGACTGGAACTAGGCCTTGCAAATCCGTTTTTAAGTAGATATTCAACTTCCCTTTTCATAACCTCTCTCTTAACTGGGTTAACTCTGTACGCCCGCTGTTTGATGGGCGAGGGGTTGGTCAAAACCACATCATGAGCTAGGACAGAAGTTTGTGATGGAGTGTCATTAAAAAGACATGCAAAGTCAAATATCAATTTCTGTATATCACTTCCTTGGATATCAGGAAGATGAGACAAGTAATTGGGCAAATCAGCTAATACCTCAGTATTGCTTAGTCTTGCCCCCTGTGGTGTTGCACTGCGCATCACCAACTCATCCTCATCCTCATTTGAGCTCACCTTTGAAACTGAAGCCATAGGAGAGACGGTTGTCTCCACCTGGTGAGCTTTAGAAGACTCACTTTGGTCTTCCCTGGTGCAGTACTTCTTTAGCATGTTGATATGACACACTCTGGTAGGACGTCTGCGGTCAGGTGTTTGAATGACGTAGTTTGTTTCACAGAGCTTCTTATCTACAACATAAGGACCAGCACATTTAGTAGCCAGAGCAGAGCCAGGTACAGGCAATAGAACCAACACCTTGTCACCTGGCTGAAACAAGCGTGCTACCGCCTTCTGGTCGTAGCGTTTCTTCATGTTCCCCTGGGTAGAGGTCAAAGCTTCCCTAGCCAAGGAGCAAGCACGATTTAGACGATCCTTAAGTTTGGCGACATACTCCGGGATACTGCAAACTGTTTTCGTAGGCATGATCAAATGCTCTTTAAGAACCCTTAAAGGACCTCTGACCTCATGTCCAAACACTAGCTCAGCAGGACTAAAACCTAGAGACTCCTGAACAGCTTCACGGGCAGCAAATAACACTAAAGGAACACCGTCATCCCAATCTTTATGAGACTCATGGCAATGTTTTCTTAACATGCATTTCATAGTCTGGTGAAACCTCTCTAATGCCCCCTGACTTTCAGGATCATATGGGCTGGATGTCACATGCTTGATACCTAAGGTGTCAAGTACCCGGGCAAACACTTTAGACATGAAGTTGGTACCTTGGTCTGTTTGAACTACCTTTGGTAGACCAAACATGGAGAAAAACTTCAGAAGTGCCTTGGTGATGACCGGGGCAGTAATTTTCCGTAGTGGGATGGCTTCTGGAAACCTAGTGGAAGCACACATGACAGTTAAGAGAAACTGGTTTCCAGTTTTAGGTAAGGGTCCCACACAATCCACAATCACCCTTTCAAATGGCTCTCCCATTACCGGAATAGGAATGAGAGGAGCAGGGTGAATCACCTGATTCGGTTTACCAACAACTTGGCACACATGACATGTTCGACAATAAAGAACTACATCAGACTTAAGTCCTGGCCAAAAGAAGTGTTTTAAAACTCTTTGATATGTTTTTGTTACCCCCATGTGACCTGACCATGGATGATCATGAGCCAAGGACATCACCTGAGAACGATAGGTTGTTGGCACGACAACTTGATAAATTGCTAAGGAGTCTGACTCCTCACAGGCATCACTAATCCAGCGACGCATTAATAGGTGATCTTCCATAATGTAGGCCATCTTCTTTGACTTGGCCTCTTCCTGACTGATAACAGAAGAGAGACATTTAGAAAGTGTTTCATCACTTAACTGGGCTGCCATGAATTCTTCCCGAGTGGCAGGCAGTTGTACAAGCTCTGAGCTGTTACTGGGTGATCCAGCACCAGCAGACCGGGCCTCCTCTGGCAGTCGGTCCGACACTGTCATGTCTTCAAGAAACTGCCCTGTAGCAAGAAAAGAATCAGACAAGTCCTCTCCGTATTTCTTTGACTGTGCCCTTGTAACAACACAAGCAGGAAAGCTTTCGGGAGGTACTTCAGCTGATTTCTCTGCATCTAAACTTAGATCAGGAGAATCAATGACCTCAGGTACTGGCTTAACTTTGCCCCCAGCCAAGTCATTACTGAGGATGAAATCAACACCTTTGATGGGCAAGGCAGGGAGGACAGCTACTTTAAAGAATCCTTTGACAAGAGATGAGTGAATATAAACATTGTGCAAAGGAGCCGCAACTAGTGTCATGCCTACCCCTTGAACAACAGCACTTGATCCACATGATGATCTGGAGGTTAAAGGTAAGATGCCTTCCCTAATAATGGACTGAGAACCTCCTGTGTCCCTAAGTACCTGTACTGGCAGCTGGTCTTTAGGATCCCCTGTTAAAGAAACAAAGCCCTTGGAAATAAAGGGTTTGAAACAGGGATCAGGTACATCATCTTCCTGGGACATTTCTATGTCTGATAGGGAAACTCCTTTAATGAGTCCCATGCCTTTTGGCGTTTGAAAGCGTTGCGAAAATTGTTGTTTACGCTTTAAGAAATGACACCCTGAAATAAGGTGTCCTGTTTTATGGCAGTAGTTACACTCACGGGTCCCCCGTGGAGGTGATGGTGGTCCTCTAGACCTTTCAAAAGTTGTTGGGCCAAGATCAGGTCTTCCGGTTTGTGATATTGAAACTCTATCTGGGCGCCAGGGTGAAGAAAACACAGTCTTGTGAGTGAGCATAAATTCATCTGCTAAAACAGCTGCCTTAGCCAGTGAAGTAACCTTCTGTTCATTTAAGAATATCACCATCCTTTCAGGCAAAGAATTCTTAAAATCTTCCAAGAGAAGTAACTGACGAAGACTCTCAAAATGATCCTTCACTTCATTAGCCGCACACCATTTATCAAAGAGAATGCCCTTCTCTCGCGCAAACTCAACAAATGTCTGCGTAGCAGACTTTTTATGGTTTCTGAACTTTTGTCTGTAGGCCTCCGGCACAAGCTCATAAGCACGCAATATCGACTCTTTAAGCACTTCGTACTGCAAGCTTTCTTCCAAAGAAAGTGAAGATACCACTTCCTGAGCCTTACCTACTAATTTGCACTGAAGTAGGATTGGCCACATGTCTTTAGGCCAGACCAGTGCGGTAGCAATTCTCTCAAAAGCACAAAAATATGAGTCAACCTCTGACTCTCTAAAAGTTGGCACTAAAGCAATATTTTTACTAACATCAAAACTCTTTGTATGAGAGACTGTATGTGAAGGTCTTGACCTCTCAAATGTCTGCTCTGAAGAGATTCTCAGGGCATCAACTTCAAGCCGCTTTAACGTGATTTCTTTCTCAGCTTCTATCTCTAACTTGCGAATCTGCAGCCTGTGTTCATAGTCCGCTCTACGCTCCTTTTCCTGGCCCTCCATCTGAAGACGGACAAGACGAACTTTTAGTTTGGCATCACTACTTGCACCTAAGCTACCCGGAGAGAAAGCCTCAAACCTAGGAAGCGTTGCAGGAGGAGCTTGAGGACCAAACTTGTCAACTCTAGGTGTAGCTAATACTCTTTCCCTATCATCTTCAATAGACACCTCAGCCGTAGGCTGAGTTGACATGCTTGGGATTTCAAGAATCTTTAACTCCTCTAGTTTTTGCAGGATTTTCTCTCTCATCTCTTTTTTTACTTTATACTTGTCTACTGAAATGTTAAAGTGAGCTGCGATACATAACATGTCATCTTTGCGACAGGAATACAACGTATCAACACTTGGACTTTCAATAAAGTCCTGTAAGTCAAAACCCATTTTTCAGCCAATGTACAACACCTACAATGCCTTCTCAATTATTGGTTGTTTTTATTTCAGGAAAATAGATATCCCGGACGAGCCCCCATTTGTTACGTCCCCACTAAGGTCTAGGGGACCTGGAGACAATAACGTACAACCAATAAGTATGAGAGAGTCAGAGTAAAGGTTGACAAAAGGTTTATCCCTTGTAACCTATCAGATAATACAATTAAACAGAAACTCTGTTTGTGAGGAGGAGGAGGAGTCAAAGGATTGTGCCAAACAAAAGAAACAAGCATAACAAAACCAGGCCTACCTCTACAACTATCCTTTGAAACCAAACTCAAACAAAAACCCTCACTAACTAACTACAAAGAATTTGACAAAACAATATACAGGGGTGGCAACAATCCGCTTACCTAGTGTGTCCAAACAATAGTTAGCTCGGTGGTGAGAAATGTACAGGGTACCCCAGACTTACCTAACTCCTCCACCTCTCAACACACACATTAACAAAGTTCAGATTTTCCAAAGAGCTTTAGTTGCTAAGCACAGCCGTGTTCCTTCCTCAGCAACAGGCCCAGAGTGAGAGAGAGAAGACTTCCTGGGTGCCTCCTTTATGGTCGGCCCTGGTTGCTGATAGGCCAGCTGAGGGTGAGAGGATCCAATCAGCCATCAGACTCAGGTGCACAGGCAGATACCGATCAGCTGCTGATTAGCTGTGCAGAAGACAGGGAGAAGAGAGAAACACAGGAGGGAAGGAAAACCACACATGTACAGCCTGCCTGGCACGTAACACTTCCGATGGCCGACGGTGTGTGAATGTGTGTGTGAGTGTGTGTAAGTGTGTAAGTGTGTAAGTGTGTGTGAGTGTTAGTTCCTAGAGCAAGTGATAGTGCTCTGTATGAATGAGGTGTGAAAGAGTGAATGACTCGTAGTGTGTAAAGGTCCGGACACACCAAGCCCATTTCGGCCGTCGATAGATGTCTGACCGTCGATGAGCGTCATGTCGCCCTATTCACATTGGTGTGTCCCGCCCCGTCGTGTCTTTTCGGCCGTGCCGACACCTTCTGTCGCCGATTCAACATATTGAGGCTGTCGGCTAAAGGCTGTCGGCCAAAGAAATCACTCTGATTGGCTGTTCAGCTTAGCGAATCAGTGCATGAGAAGCAAAAAGGAAGTGAGGGACCCAAACAAACTATTAAGAAGGCAAATCTGAGATTTAAGTTAACTCCAGCTCTCGACTCAGGTTCGGGAAAGCCCCGTGAGCTTCTCGCTGTAGAGGGAAAATGGAACGCACGCTATTTGTTGTTTGTTTATATCACGCAGTCTGTTCTTCTTCTCTCGGTTATCACGCAGTCTGTCTTCCGGTTGTTGCCTCTTTTGAATGACGAATACACACTACCGCCGCCTGCTGGTAAGGAGAGTTATTGCCACTCACGCATGCGCAGTTCGTACGTGCTACTACACACTACCGCCGCCTGCTGGTAAGGAGAGTTATTGCAGTTCGTACGTGCTACTTGGCCGTCGGCTGAAGTCTTTGCGGTGTGTTCCAGTGCGACTGTTGGCCAAGACGCAGGAGACGTGAGGCGACACAACAGTCGGGTCCGTCGGGACGTGTTCTTTGGTGTCAGTTTGGTGTGTAGGGGCCCTGTTAAGCCCCAAGCCTGTTTTTCAGGTTTCAGGCTCGAAAATGACATTCCCAGAACAAGTATAAACTCTTCTTCCACCTCTGGTAGTAAACACACAACGGATGGTATTCTGGAAAATGGCCATCATCAGGCGGCAGGGCTCGACATTAAGGGCTGCCGATGGAGCTAGTATTTAGCTCGGGCATTGGCGCCTCACCTGCTGGTTGCCCGATCGGGCAATCTATTATGCCAGTATCATGCAGCTGGCGGATCCAGTAATGAGTGACCCGACAGTAAAACTAAACATATCTATAACTAGTTCAGGTAGTTTGAGAGGTAATTAAAATAGCTACGTGTGCTATTCTAACCTGAAGTGTGTGTTTTGTTCCGCTCACCGCTGCATGTGATTATGCAGAGCTGCATGTCGACTCGTCAGCAGCAGCTGATCTCTCTCACATTAGAGTTGACTATTCTTGTCTGTCACATGCTGTGGTTTTATTAAATGTGCCAAGTGCTAGGACTGTCTTAGGGAAGAAAGCTTTCAGATGTGCAGCTCCACTAACTTGGAACAGTCTGCAAAAAGAATGGAACATTACCAAGCTAGTACCACTACATGTTTTTAAAGCTCGATTGGATGCTACACAGTCAGATGCTGTTGGTACCTGTACATGTGGTTAGATATGTAAATTGTAATCCCTGTACATTTTGCTGTATGATGTCCTTTTGTTGTTCTGTTGTTTATGTTTTTATGTCTTCTTGTGGAACTTACTACAGGTCTCCCTTGAAAAAGAGATCATTGATCTCAATGGGATTTTACCTGGATAAATAAAGGTTTTGAATTGAATTGAACATACTCTTCTTGTCTGTCACATACTCTTCTTGTCTGTCACATAAGTGGCGCAACTGAAGCGGTATTGCTCTAAAGGGAAATTATTTTGACCGAAGATATTTAGATTTGCCGGCTAACGGGAACTCTGACGTGTGCTTCGCGGATGCGCTCGGCTCCTCTCGACTGCTGCTCGGGTCTGCTCGGTCAGCTTCCGGATGAGGAGGCATTCGTTCGACCAACTTACAGTAGTTAACATTACAAACATTTTTAACAGGGGCCATAATAGTGTAAATAATGTTTGTTTTGGCAGTTACAACTGAATGTAATGTTTTCTACTTTTTTCCATCTGATGAAGGCAAATTAAGTGTCTTGACCAACAACTTAAGTATTTCTTATAGCTATGCAGGGCATGCAAGCGAGCAAACACAAACAAGAACAAACAAACAAGTGAAATGAAGAATACAATTGAAATTGTACAATATAATATTGTGGTGGTTCATCTTATAATTCAGTCGAGAGAACCAGGCAGCATCTAAGACCTGCAAACATCTAAATGTTCTAGGGGGAGGCCCCCCAAACGCTTCGTGCATCATTTTGTCCGCGCACTTTTTTCAGGGCAATCTCTGTTGGGCTCCGGGCCATCTGTAAATTAGCTCAGACGGCCCACAATGTCATGCACTGTCAGGCGGATCTGAAGCGGCCACTCATCTCTGTCGCAGTAATGTAGTTTAACAGAGTAAACAGATCCTGATGTTGGGGTTTCTCTTCGCATGGCAGGAGACTGGCTGCACGATAATTATGGTTTTCTTACTTTAGGTGTTGGTGGTGGTGGTGGTGGAGGTGGTGGAGGAAGGAAGGGGCCTTACAGGATGGAGAGGGTTCACTTGTGAAACCTGAAAATAGGGATGTGGCCGGCCGCTCAGACTCGAAACAATACCAACATATGTGTCTTTTGGAAGAAATCTAACGAAGGTCTTCTTTCAGTGTGTATGTTGTACTCGAGCACAAACTTAAGTACTGTGGGACTGAGCTGGATAAAAAACGATTCTTAAAAAATAAACAATTCCCACGTACATAGGTCAAAATGGACCTTGAGTCTCTTCAATAAAGCTGCTGCTGCTGCTGCTGCTGCTGATGATGATGATGATGATGATGAGGATGAGGATGATGATGATGATACAGAATATGTATGTCGTATAGTTCCGATTTCTTGCTGTAGAAAGGTCAATTTTGTTTATTGATTCGTCCGAAATAAACAATAATCATTTCACATTTCTACCGAACAATGACATAAGGGTTGAGGAACAAACAATGACTTCTGTCGGATTTATTTCTAAAGGACTACCGCTGAATTCAACATTACAATTTTGGCAGGAAAATACATTGCATTACAACTCGATTTACAAAAGAGGATGACAAAGAAAAAGACAAAACTCCTGATCCTCATCTAATTGTCTGCGTCTACGCCGACATGATACTGAGGAGGCCGTTATGTCTGACGGACAACAGTCTGTCTTTGTGAGTGTGCAGGTGTTCTTAAAACCCCAAACTGCACATGAGAAGGAAGCGGCGCAGACTAATTCAATAAACGCTACTTCAATATTGGATTTGCCTCGTGGCGGATATGTTTGAATCTGAATTACACGTATCTCTAAATCAATAACCCCCTGTTTGGATTGCTGTTTGTTGACAAGCAGCAAAATGGATGCTTTCACTTGAGCTGGCGTATCTCTGGTTTTGTGGAAGTGAATGTGAAACACTTCAGCCGTTTCCGAGCATGCGGTGCCCTCGGCTGCACTTCCTGTGTTTATTATAAGCAATGGCATTTGAAGCTTAAATCAGCGCTGAGATAGCATCCTGTTAATGTTGTTAGCTTTCAGCAGCTCCTCTAGCTTATCCGATACCAGGAGTAGACAGTACTGGGAGGAGGTCTAATCTAATCTGCACCATGCATTGCTGAACATACATCCGTCATCTGTTTATCGAAAGGCTCCCGCAGGATTACGTAGGTACACCTCCCCCCGAGTCTGTCTGTTCCATGTACTGAATCAGAGCAAGTATTCCTACTTGTAATTGATTACTGTAGGTCTTAGATCTTCAAATGGCCTTCTTTGTACGTCCATCTGTGCCTTTCCTCCACAAAATAAGTTTAGTTTATTTGTTTATAGTGTTGTGGATAATCAACAATCACAACAAACAGTACATGGGGCAGCTTTAGCCAACATGGCTAATGTCCAGCTGTTGTCCCCGTCCAGATGATAATAGACACCTTTTTAAAATCACAATACATCAACAGCATTAGTTATAAAGAAAGGATGAAAGACAACTAGATACGGGCGAAAGGATAAAAGAGAACAACAAACACCACACGTTACTACATACATGTCACATATAGCACATCGTAATCACACAACAGAAACTAGGGGTCCTTGAACACAACATGTAACTCACGCCATATCCAACACAGACTAGTGTGTGCAGGTGTGGATCTCAGTGAACCATGTTTTGAAGTGAGCTGAGAAGGTGGTATGTGCATGTATGTCTTTGTTGTGAGTGGGTAGAGAGTTCCAGGTTTGTATTGCAGAATTTAACAAAGGTTACAAGCTTTTAAAAATATGCTTAATGGCTCAAAGAAGGCTTTAAGTCGGGGTGCGCTAGGGCCGAACAGTTCATTGAAATGTTGCCGTCAGCGTTATATTTGACTGTGTCCTGCAGAGAAGTCCTGCAGCAACACAGCACTACCTGGTTTGGTACAGATTCTCTTAAAAAATCACACCATAATTATTAAAACATACTTTTCAACGATCATGTGAATAATGTTTTGGGAGGCGTGTGGCGCAGTGGGGTAGTGCGTTGGTGTTCCGATCAGGGGGTCACAGGTTCAAACCCTGCTGCAGTCAGCATGTCGTTGTGTCCCTGAGACACTCCACCCCAAATTGCTCCTGTGGGGATTGCCACAGTCGCTTTGGATAAAAGCGTCTAACACAGGGGTTCTCAAAGTGCGGCCCGCGGGCCAATGGCGGCCCTCGGAAATGTTTCTGGCGGCCCGCGATAGTTAATGCGACACGCTGAAATGCATGCGTTATATTTTAATCCTCCATGGTTGTATCTAGTAAGAATTAGAATGGAATTTAAGAATGGTAAAACTGCGCCCCCTGGGTTGTCATTCCTAAATTATGAATGACAGCTTGTGGAAAGTTTGCTAGACTACTGGTTGCATGGCAACTAGGCATCTCGCGAGTTGCGGTAATTGGTTAGTACAATAAAGAAAGGATTTGTTTTGGAATTATTTTGTGTTCCGTTTTTCTTGGGCGGCCCTCAATCCAATATTGGGTACCTAAATTGGCCCTCACTCATCAAAACTTTGAGAACCCCTGGTCTAACAAGTAACATGTAATGTTTAAAAAGGATTATTCTCTCTATTAACAGGAATCATATCGCAGTTCCGAAAATATATCAGTCAAAAATAATCAAAATAAGTTGCAAATTTAAACAAATAATTTGATATTTGGATTTTTAATATACTTTATTAATCCCCGTGGGGAAATTGTTTCTCTGCATTGACCCATCCTAGTGTTAGGAGCGTGTGCTGCCATTTTGAACGGCGCCCGGGGAGCAGTGTGGGGAATGGTGCCTTGCTCAGGGACACCTCGGTAGCACTCGGTCTTGCCGGGACTTGAACTGGTGACCTTCCAGTTGCCAAGCCAAGTCCCTATCGACTTCACCACCACCGCCCACCAGTCACCAATTGACTCACAATCGCACATATAAAACACATTCACCCAATTACAATCCCTTATATACAAACCCATGAACACACGACGGACACAAAGCGAGGATATGCCCACACAGTGACATGTGCTATACTTAGTAATCATTAAATGCAAGCCTTTGTTCTAGTTTCACATAGAAGCGTAGCGTGAATGAAGTCTTCACTAACAGTGACAACCAGAGATTAACTTGTCTCTTATGGCTCAGTGTTGATGTAGCCATTGCTCAGCATCGACCAACGACAGAAATAAGACACCAAAAAGGAACATTATTTGAGACGATGTCCACAAGTTTGGCTCCTTTGGTCGCGCTGACCTTTACCCCGATCTTTGGGTGAAATGCAGAGCTCCATTTTCTTTGACAGAGGTCACGCCGCTTTGTGTCTTTTTTGTCCGAGCTTATTGAATGCCAACACAAAGACGGTCGTAAAAGCCGGGTGATTAGCGGAGGAAAGAGACCGTTCCGTTTGCTCTAAATGAAAAGGCTTTAAAAAAGAAGAGGCGTGGGTTCGGTGAAGATGTGAGCAGATCTTTAGATAACATTGGTTTATTACCCATGTGATTTCTCGGCATAAAGGAAATGGATCGAGCGTTCCCAGGCAGTATTCAACCGGAGCATTTCATTTCTGACATGCATTGAATTGAAAATGTCCCGGCCTTGAACCAGACTCAGGCGGGAGCAGAATTCATATTCATTTATGATAATGACATTTCGAGCAGAAAGACATCACTTTAACGTCATATCAATGTTTCATTAAACATCCATATGCTAAAGTATGGAGCCACATTGCATACAAACTGTCTCAACATCCAAAGACTGACTGCAATAGACGTGCACACATCTGTCTACTAAAACTACTTCGACATATTACCAATTATTTCAATACGTCTTAATAAAAAAATAGCAAAAAAGGCCGTTTTTTAAATATGTTGTTTTTCTCCATTTCTCTGTTTATATCATATTAAACATATTTTGGACATTACATGTTTTGACTTGTTTGGACATCTCTTAAAGCTTATCTTTTAGTGTTTAAGATTGTATATGTCTGTTTATTTACAATTTGCAACTGGCCTAGGTTCAGCTGGGAAGAGAACATGTAAGTCACAGAAAGTCAATCACTGTTTCATTCCAAATCCAAATGCTAAAATAGAAAGCCGAATCTACGGTGGCTGACGGGTGCAGATGGCCCCAAACATGTATATTAGGAGAGACGCGCTGCAGCTTCAAAAACAATGCAAACACCAACATGCAACATTCACGACTTGACGGAACCCTAAAAAGCGGTGCACACAGCTGGGACCAGAGCACCTGTTGATGTTCAGGGATCGTAAAGTTGGCCATCTTTCACTATTAGCACAGTTAGCCTGTTTCACAATTTACGGTTTTTGCCAGTATATTTGAAATAACTACGTTGACTGTGTTATGTGTAATGTTAGCTCAGAGCACATATGCAATAACATCGAAAATAATCATGTGATCCCATTGTTAAAATAAGCTGAGGTACATTTCCAGTGACGGTTTCCTGTAGGCAGCTTCTGAACAACTATTGTGAGGCAATAATAAACGTGGGTCGGTTTTCTTTGAATGCACTGAGGAAAATAACTGAATAACGAGATTTAAAGGCACGAACCTTGAAACTGTGATGGATTATATCCTCTACTTCTGGGACATTTACTAAGATTCCACATTTCTACAATGACAAGGTAATCTTCTGACCAGCAGGAAGAATAACTTGCTGTGACTTCTAAGTTTCCTGCAGGTTATTTAATGAAAACCCACCCACGCTAATCATTGCCGCACTGTTATTCTGACTGAAGCTGTCTACAATAACTCTCTCTCTCTCTCTCTCTCTCTCTCTCTCTCTCTCTCTCTCTCTCTCTCTCTCTCTCCCTCTCTCTCTCTCACACACACACACACATACCATGTATACATCACTTCAGGGGACATTACATTACAGCATTAGTTACATTACATTACACCCTAAAATTAATGATCTCCCTCATGGGGACCTCCAATTTGTCCCCATAAGGGAGGCGAGTCCCCACACGTGACTGTGTAAACAGATTTAGGTCCCCAAAAGTATAGTAATGCTAGACCACACACACACACACACACACTTTTATCTCTCTCGTTCCTGCGTCTCTGCAGTGACGTACGTTGGTTTTGTTCGGCTGCTGTTCCAGGATTTAGTGACGGTGGTTTTGCAAGGCTGTTATGTGATTCCGTCTACTGCCAAAAGCTTTCATAGTAAAAGAGCTGGCAGTCAATGCGCCACAGTTTCAGCCATTCATCCCGCTCTATTGAGGCGTGCATCCCGGTCTGTTCTCCCCACAAACCCGGCAGCACAACCACAGGTCTGATGCTGTGGCTCTCTCTTGCCATGGCAACTTTTGAGTCGGAGCATAAAAAAGCCGTTTAAGTTCCTAAGGGCTTTTTTTCACATCTGCGAAATGAGAGATCTTGCAGTGTAATGACATATCAACCGTTTAAATGCTGCAGTGCTGGAGTCATCTGACCTTCCTCATCGATTTAAGGACTTTTTATTTACCCTTTCAGCTTTGGTTATTGAGGATAATGGACACAGTCCTCAATACTGTTGTTTAGGCTTTAGTTTGCACTTCTGGGTCATGTTTCACTTTGTGACTTGTTGATCAGGGAGCCAGGTAATTACTTCAAATAAAAAATAAATGCATTTGTTCATTTGAATTTAAAGAGTCCTCTCCTGCTGATGGTCAGGTGTGTATCAGTATGTAGTGTCTCTACTTTAAAAAGTCCTCTCCTGCTGATGTTCAGGTGTATATCAGTATGTAGTGTCTCTACTTTAAAGAGTCCTCTCCTGCTGATGTTCAGGTGTATATCAGTATGTAGTGTCTCTACTTTAAAAAGTCCTCTCCTGCTGATGTTCAGGTGTATATCAGTATGTAGTGTCTCTACTTTAAAGAGTCCTCTCCTGCTGATGTTCAGGTGTATATCAGTATGTAGTGTCTCTACTTTAAAGAGTCCTCTCCTGCTGATGTTCAGGTGTATATCAGTATGTAGTGTCTCTACTTTAAAGAGTCCTCTCCTGCTGATGTTCAGGTGTATATCAGTATGTAGCGTCTCTACTTTAAAGAGTCCTCTCCTGCTGATGTTCAGGTGTATATCAGTATGTAGTGTCTCTACTTTAAAGAGTCCTCTCCTGCTGATGTTCAGGTGTATATCAGTATGTAGTGTCTCTACTTTAAAAAGTCCTCTCCTGCTGATGTTCAGGTGTATATCAGTATGTAGTGTCTCTACTTTAAAAAGTCCTCTCCTGCTGATGTTCAGGTGTATATCAGTATGTAGTGTCTCTACTTTAAAGAGTCCTCTCCTGCTGATGTTCAGGTGTATATCAGTATGTAGTGTCTCTACTTTAAAGAGTCCTCTCCTGCTGATGTTCAGGTGTATATCAGTATGTAGCGTCTCTACTGGGACATGTCTCCATGCTTTAATGTTCAAAAATCTCTTTATTTTTCTGCTGCAGCACCTCTTTTCACCCTCTGTCTGAAACCAGAGCCCAGTCTGCTCTGATTGGTTAGCTGGCCGGCTCTGTTGTGATTGGTCAACCGCTTAGAGATGTCCCGCCCCTTAGCCTATCACGTACAATGTGTTGGAGCACTAGAACGGGAGAACACAGGCATTTTACCCTTTGCAGACCATTTACATCCACTAAAAACCTCTAGCGCTAATGAAATAACTTTTTATAACGCTGCTGGATATCTTAACCTTAATTAGATGTCGAGTTTTATCTATTAGCTGATTTTTCATTTGTATTGGCTTATAATATGGATGTGTAAAGTAGGTTATCAAATAAATACAATAAAATAAATAATACTAATCAATGTGCTTTTAGAAAACAGTGAAGTAGAAATATGAAATGACTGTCACTCAGGTGAGATAGAAGTCCCTCAAAACGGCACTTAATTATACGTACTTCATTACACCACTTCATCAGAGCCATTGCACTTAAAGAAACAGCTGATGGTTGTTTTTAAGTTCTTGTTTTCTTCTTACCTTGGAAGTCGGAAGTTATATCATCAGAAAGAAAGGAGAAGTACCGTCCTCCAGAGCACAACGAGTCAAGTCTGGAGATGATACGGCTCCCTCGCTCCCTCTCAGACAGAAACTGTCTCTCTTCTTTGCTTTCTATGATTAACTTCTGTCTTTCACAGAATTCAAAAATACAAACACATTTTTTCCATACAGTATAAATAAAGGAAAACAAATAAACATGCCTTAGGCTATATGTTCTGAATCTGAAAGAGTGTTTTTTGTGAAGAAGAAAATATAAATATATGTAGAAAACAAAAAACGAATTCTAAAGAAAAACAAAGAACATCATATTGAGGGGAAATGCATACTTATGAATAGAGATATATATTTTTTTGGAACTGAGCTTGTTAACATTTATTTTTTTAAATGAAACACATGTTTATGAAAAAATTGATTAGGTCATTTTCAAATGAGTAAGAAGTTCCCGTAATCGCTTTCACACCGGAGTACTTTTCCCAGGAATAGTTCCGATAGTTGACTTTGCGTTCACACCAAAAAGATCTGGAACTAGAACTTTTTTTTGCGAACCTTTTCAGTCCCTGCTAGAGAGCAGTTTCCTGGGGAGAAAAAGGATCCCATTTCTGATTGGCTGGGCGAATTGGAAACCACGCCCCGTAAAACTCTGAAGAGTTTTGTGAAGCCGCCATTTTATTTGTTCACATTATCATTAGAGACACTAACTTATGACAACACAAAAGAAAACGTGGGAGCGGTGGAGATGAGGAGGTGTCGGTGTTCTGGCGATTTACTCGGAAGGCTTCAGCAGAAGCTGCTGGGACTCCCAGCAGCTTCTGCTGAAGCCAGTCCCCAACTCCGGGGACTTTGGGCGGCAGTATACGCCGTGAAGTTGTTTGCAGCCTGCCAGTAAACCCAAAGCAGAAGAAGAAGTGACGTCAGCTCGGGGAACTATTCCTGGGAAAAGTACTTGGTGTGAAAGCGCCTTTTGTCTCTGTTATTTTTTCCTGAAGCTGTCTACAATATCTCTCTCTCTCTCTCTCTCTCTCTCTCTCTCTCTCTCTCACACACACATACCATGCATACATCACTTCAGGGGACATTACATTGACTTACATGCATTTCCTGGAGACTTATCCTAACCTTAACCAGAACCAACACATGCCTAACCCTAACCAAGTCTTCACCCTAAAATTAATGATCCCCCTCATGGGGACCTCCAATTTGTCCCCATAAGGGAGGCGAGTCCCCACACGTGACTGTGTAAACGGATGTAGGTCCCCACAAGTATAGTAATGCCACACACACACACACAAACACACACACACACACACACACACACACTTTTCTCTCTCTCGTTCCTGCGTCTCTGCAGTGACGTACGTTGGTTTTGTTCGGCTGCTGTTCCAGGATTTAGTGATACACACACACACACACACACACACACACACACACACACACACACACACACACACACACACACACACACACACACACACACACACACACACACACAAATACATTGTTACAATCTAAGCACCGAGAAGCATTCTGCTCCTGCTCTCCACCCTTTGAACTGCACACAATGGTCATATTTTATCGCACTGCACTCCTCACACCTGCACACCAGACGAATAACTCCACAACCCCCACCAGCAATTTGAGCAAAGATAAATAGATAGATAGATAGATAGATCTCTGTTCTGAGGGGCTAGGAGCTAATATGGGAGAAGAGTGATTGGATTGAGAGCATCTGGAAAGATCAGAGTGCTAAGTATATTAGTGCATTTGAAGATGAGCCAGAGGAAGAGACCCGAACAACAGGTGCAACATGTGAGCATAATTCAAGCGTTAACATTCATGCAGTATTCAAGTGGCAGGAAGCTCAATAGACTGTGCACACGTTACATACTGGCTATTAAGATTCATTTTGAAAACTGGCTTTTAACTCATGACGCTGCTTCGTGCATGTTTCCACTGAACGATGTGAGCACTGTTTTGACTTGTCACTTGCCAACAGGTGCCTTTTTGCTCTGCTTTCTCTTCTTTTTATGGCTTGTAGCATCTGTCGCAGTTGCTATGTGAGGGACAAACATGAAGCAGTGCTGAACACACTGGACTCTCAGACGGAGATATTAACAACCGGAGGAAATGAGCTTTCTATTGACAGCAGTGCGAAGTTCACATTTCTATTGAGCGTCCAGCCGGCGTCTCCTCCTCTCTCTCAAATGGATGCACAGCTCTGGAAAGAATAAACAGACCACTGCAGAAAAGTGGTTTTACTATTATTTAAACAAGATTATTTCACCAAATAATGATTTCTGAACTGTTTTTAGACTCTATAATTTATTTTTGCAACATGGTTCCTCACTCAGAAAGCAAAGGAAGGCGTTTCTCTTTGTTTTGTGTTTCTGTTGTCTCCTTTTATTCCTGTAACCTTGTCGCCTTTGTTATTTCTGCTCGAGGAGAATAAAGCGGTTTGTGGTTGCTCCAAAGTTCATTCGCAGACGTTGTGTTGTTTAGTAACTTGGCTCCAGATCCAGCTTTAATTCTCTGTGTCGCAGATCAAGACAGTTCTCGCTAAAACTGAGTCAGGACTGCTGGTGTAAACAGAGACGGGGCTTTCTGGCCTGTCGTAATCGAGGAGTTAACGTATGAATAAGCATGTGTTCATCAAGGGATCTGGATAGTCTCACTCCCGCACTAGAGAATCAGATTTTAGGAATTACATCCAGTCTTTTTCAGAAGTTAAAGCCAAGTTTTAGCGATTGCTCACATTTCCAGTTTTTTAGTGTTGAAATTGAATCCACTTTATAATTTGTTTCTGTTTCACTATGGCTTAAAGGGGACCTATCATGCAAAATGCACTTTTGTATGTCTTTTATACATAAATGTGTCCCCGGTGTGTCAGAGAACTCACGCAGCCTCAGAAAATAAAACCCTCTCTCTTTTCCTTCGTCCCCAAATCTCTAAAAACAGGGGTACAACGGAGCTGATCCAGATTTGCGTCCGATATGACGTAATATCTGAAATGTGGACCCACGGCCCAATCAGAAACGCTGCTATCAGAAACAATGCCTGACTGTTTTGGACGTAATATGGTCGGTGTTTACATTAGCATCGCTAGCACTCAGAGCTAACCTGTACTGGAGAGTATGTGTGTGAAGAAGCAGGAAGTAAAAAGGAACTCACCTTGTGGTATAACCGGCAAGAGAGAAAGCCTTTGAGCTCCAGACTGTTTCAGAGCCTTGATAATCCATGATATGGCGTTTCATCACGGCAGCATTTAGTTTAGACAGTAGCTGCCGGGTCCCGCATGCTTTTTTATTTTTTAAGAATTGTTTTAAAGCTTTATATCCCAAATCAGCACTTTTGAAACAGGAAGTGAAATGGCTAGAACGGCTGATCTGTTTGGTATTTTGAGCAAAACACTTCATAGACATGTTCTTTATATTTTTTATATATCTGAGACCGATGCTATTGCCTAAAAATAGCATGATAGGTCCACTTTAATATTTTCAATAAATAACTTTGAATTGCCTGTTGGAAATGTGCTCGTAAATAAACTTTGCATGCCTTTTATCTTTGGTTTATTTTCAAAGCTTTAATAGTTTTTGGGTGAAAAGTGTCCATCAGTACTGACTTCATGTCCTCAAATGTCTGGTTTTCTCCACAACTCAAGATATTCAGTTTCACGAGAAAATACATGAGAAAATATTCACATTTAAATCATTTTGACTAATTTGATTGATTTTTTCTTAAAGGGGCTCTTTAATGCTATTTTTTATGATCATATCAGTATGTAGTGTCTCTACTGGGACATGTCTCCATGCTTTAATGTTCAAAAAGCTCTTTATTCTTCTCATACTGCCTCTTTTCACCCTCTGTCTGAAACCAGAGCCCAGTCTGCTCTGATTGGTTAGCTGGCCTGCTCTGTTGTGATTGGTCAACCTCTTAGAGATGTCCCGCCCCTTAGCCTATCAGGTACAATATGTTGGAGCGTGTAATGGAAATTATGATTATCAGAGAATTGAATGCTATGATGTTATATTTAACATATAAATAATTCAATTCTGTAAACCTTACATGTCGAGAGACAATGAGATTTCAGCACCCAGGAAGGTGATCAGTGACAAGGTGTCATGTGACCACACAGTGATCTGATGATGGGTCTATTATACTCTGATAGGGTCATGCTTCAGTTATCTCACGACTAAGCATATTCATTGTAACTGTATAACAGCTCTCTCTTCAGTTGGAGTAGTTGCACTCGGCTGTGGAGACATTACTCTTCATGTTGCCTCTTTTGCAAAAGATTAAAGGACCAGAAAGACATCTCTTTGACAAGTTAATATCAAGAATTCCCACCACAAGCGCTAGCCAATAGAAGCACTATTGTTAGTATTAGGGTTGCCAGAAACTGACCATGATCAAAATCGATTATTCGGCAGCCCTGGCGAATAGTAATCGATTATTCGATGTGTAGCGTGCTGCAGCAGCAGTCTGCTCTGCACGCAGGCTTCCTCCAAGTTTACAGTAAAACAAACTGGTGGTGTGACCAATGACCATTTACAATTATTAATACTATTATTAGCATATATATATTTATCTATATTTTGGTTGAAACTAAGCCAGAAAAAAAAAAAACATAAATAATAAAAAAAATATATAAATAAAATCGATTTTTAAAAATAATATTCGATTATGGAGACTGTAACGAATATTCGAATAATCGAATAATCGCTGGCATCCCTAGTTAGTATGTGGGGGGAACACAGGGATTTAAGTCACTCAAAAAAGCACTCAAACCTATAGAACACACTACAGGGAAGAGAAAACCCAAATAAAACCTCTTGAAAAAGTGACTCAAACGAATTAATTGGTCAAAATAGTTCACTTAAAATCCAATAATTGATCATCCCCCGTCGACCAGGTTCCTTTTCAGATCAGTAAAGTCATTTTCTTTTTATGTAAGCCCATTAACATTTCAAAGTCTTACCTTGAGCTTGTTTTTTGCATGTTTGCTTCTGAACCTTTTCTAAAATGTCTGTCTTCTTGTGTCCCCTCCTTCCCTGTGCCCCTGCAGGAGTGGATCTGCCAGCCTCCCTCTCCATTACACCCTGAAACCTGGCATGACCTTTGTTGCTGCCCTCTCCACCTCCTGTGTTCCTCCTTACCCCTCTCCTCCCCTTTCCTAAACTCCCCTCCTCCTCATTCTCCTCGGTGTCTCCCCCTCTCGCCTCGGGTTTATTACTCTGGACCGAAGGGACACAGCGGCTGGCGGAGGATGAAGAGGGTCTGCCTGCCAACTCCAGACAGAGGATAGAGGCAACAAAAGGAGAGAGAGACCAGAGATTAACGACTGGTGGACAAGAGAGGCAACGATTCAAAATGCCACGACGAAGGAAAAACACTTGAGCGTCATGAGCTAGCAAGTGGCCCCTAAAAAACACATCTTCTTCAACACACTTCTTGCTGTGGAGACACACACACACTCTCTCCTGCTCCTGGGGCTCCTTGTTAACACCTGATATGCCTCTGTGAGAAAGCGAGAGCCATGCCAGCCAAAGGGAAGTACCTGCTGAACGACCAGGAGCTGAAAAATGAGGTGCTGTACCGCAAGTTCTCGTACATCAGCCAGTACCAGCCGCTGGTGCTGCTGCTGGGCCTCTCCATGCTCTCCTGTGGCATCCTCCTCATCCTCTTCTTCGCCCTGCAACTGGTGAGTCTGCTCAACTGTAAGAAATTCTGCGGTTTTTGCAGATTTCTCGATGGTCATGGAGAGCGTTTTAGGTTATTGGTCATATGCAACAGTTAGTTTATTTGTCCTTGAGCCCCTGTACTGTAATTGGAGTCTGTCACAATCTCCTTCACTGTGATAATTTATGTCAGGGTTCTTACGGTCATTGAAAACCTGGAAAAGTCATGGGAATTCAAAATGCTAATTCCAGGCGCTGGAAAAGTTATGGAAGACAATATTTTCCCCAAAGTTTTTGAAGTCATGGAAATGTAACTAAAGTTGCATCAAATATAATTAATATTTGATCTAATCGCCGAAATAGTAATACTATAATGATAATAAATACTGTATCGTGTAGAAAAATACAGAAAATATATTGTCAAAATTGTTGGCGATCATTTCCCCGTGGTAGCAACTTGTTGAACGACACAGTACTCTTTTTGGTGTGTTGCCCGTTGGCCACTGTTTTGAAGTTTCACCGTGCAGAAAACCCATTTATCTGTAACTCAACACCTGTGCATCCGACTGTGAATCTGTGTAACATTACCCCACCAATCAGCAGCCATTGAGGCAGAGGAATGATGGCTTCAGTTGTTCTCGTGAACTCCCGCACATGAACGACAGCTACTTTCCTCGAAGAGACATTAAGCTTCTCCAGTTGCGTCTTTAAAGGGCAGAAAATCCTTCTCTTGTAAAGCTTGGGATTATCCGGCTAGTCGTCATTTTTCTCCCTTTGACATAACCAATTATGTTGGTGGGAACAAGACACTGTCAAACAGGGTTGTATTTGAAGTATTCCTTTCTCTCGCGTCCAGGAAGAAGTTTAAAAAGTAAGAGACAATGGAGTCTCTGAAAAGGGTCAAATTGGTTACTTTAATTAAAGGTGGGGTAGGTAAGTTTGAGAAACCGGCTCGAGATACACTTTTTGTTATATTCCATGGAATGCTCTCAACATCCCGATAGCAATGAATATCTGAAGTGCTTTGACAATATGGCGCTGTAAAAAGCACGACCAATCACGTGAGCCGGCCCGGCTAAAGTAACTGGATGGCCTACCTGCCTGTCAGCCTTCCATCGGGGCACACACTTATCTCGTGCCCTCATTGGTCATGTGCGCGTTCGTGTGTGTTGGAGGAGGGGCTCTGTGAGAGATTTTTTCCGGCTGTGTATTTTCAAATTCTAGCGCACTCGAGCTGGTTTCTCCAAAATGACCTACCCCACCTTTAAGCAGCATGGTAATTAAACAAACACAAGGTAGTGGGGAGAGAGCAGCTGCAGCTGTCCTCTCGCAGTCCCGCCGCGAAGAAGAGGCCGAGACCATAGGGCCGAGACACGCTTGCATCTCCCCTTTGCTCCTCCTCTCTGGCTCCAGGCATGCAGGGGGACCTCCCCCTCGGTCTTCTATGTCCGATATCGCGGAAAACAGAGGATTTAGACGTATTTAGACATTGTATAACTCCACACGCCTTTTACCCTCTTAATCTCTTTCATGACCTTTTATTTAATGCATTTTAACGGCTCCAATCGTTATTTACGTAAAACCGGAAGTTAAGCTCACTGTTGGTATTCCGGAGACTTCTTCAGGAATAGCTTTTCAAAATAAACGTTAGCATCAACGTTAGCCACAGGCGAACGCTAACCGGATTTTTTTTCACAATAAAACAGTTTTAAGCTTGCTGTATGTTTAAACTAAATCACTTCATTAAACATTGATTTTAATTTCTTACAATTGTCGTGCATACAGTATAAATGGCTTTAAATGTCAAACGCATTACTATGCTATGACAGATCCTGACCTGATATGCCCCATTTGTGTATTCTTGCTGGGAAGAGGAATGACACATCAAGATAGTAGATGGTGCAGGAAATGTGAGTCATGAGTTTTCAGCTGATTTTAACACACAAATGAACTCACATGTAACAGTAATAACGAAAATTGCTGGATGTTTGCACTTTCTTCATCCAGTTTGACCGTCGTTTGAGCCTTTACTTCACAGGTGTGCTTTCATCTTGGAGCAAAGCAGATACCTCAGATTTGAGCACAATGCTTCTTATTGTGCAGTCGGGTACAGGTGGACTCTAATGCACTCAGACCGTGAGTTAGGACTAAACATCCGAGGCTGCTCGCAAATCAATGCTCTAATTGTGCTGAAATGTTTTGATTAGTTGAACTAATAAACTTTATGTGACACATGGACACCTGGTTCTGCAGTTTAACCCACACCATACTTACATTTCTGTTGTATATCCTTTACAGCTAGTTGTTTAAATCATGTCAGATAAGCAGATATTACTGTCTGATCAACTATGTCATTATTAGGTGAGATGCTTTAGATTAGATGCCTGGCGTAATGGATATCTTCTTTTTACATAAACGCTTTAACGTACTTCGATATTGACTTTACTTCTATCCGTTCCATCTGATCCGTTGACTTTCATTGACTCGTCGTCTTCTGTCAAGTACTGACATTTAGCTCTTGAATGTGTAGAGTTGTGAGAAATAGTGTTTGTTAAATGCTTCTTAAAAAAAACTAAAATATTGAATTGACAACAACATTAGAAAACTACCATCTTTATGCAAACATGTGAAGCAAGCCACAGGACATACTTTTGTTCTGTTACAATATGTTTGTGATAAGAGCAAGTGTCTTAAAGGGGACCTATCATGCAAAATGCACTTTCTGATGTCTTTTATACATAGACATGTGTCCCCGGTGTGTCGGGGAACTCACGCAGCGTCAGAAAGTAAAACCCTCTCTCTTTTCCTCCGTACCCAAATCTCTAAAAACGGGGAACAACGGAGCTGATCCAGATTTGCGTCCGATATGACGTAATATCTGAAATGTGGACCCACGGCCCAATCAGAAACGTTGCTATCAGAAACAACGCCCGACTGTTTTGGACATAATATGGTCGGTGTTTACATTAGCATCGCTAGCACTCAGAGCTAACCTGTACTGGAGAGTATGTGTGTGAAGAAGCAGGAAGTAAAAAGGAACTCACCTTGTGGTATAACCGGCTAGAGAGAAAGCCTTTGAGCTCCAGACTGTTTCAGAGAGAATCCTTGATAATCCATGACATGGTGTTTCATCACGGCAGCATTTAGTTTAGACGGTAGCTGCCGGGTCCTTTAGAAACAGGAAGTGAAATAGAGGGATATGAGGCATGGCTAGAATGGCTGATCTGTTTGGTATTTTGAGCAAAACACTTCATAGACATGTTTTTAATATATTTTTATATATCTGAGAGCTACGCTATTGCCTACAAATAGCATGATAGGGGACCTTTAAATAACCTTTTAAAGCACTCGGTAAAGGTGTTGCACTGGGCTGCAATATAAGGTGTTTTATATATTTCTATCCACTAGGAGGAAGTATGCTACTAGCAATTGTTAGGAAATAGATTAAGACTTATTTTAGAGAGTCACTATGCCCCATTGTATTTTTCTATACCTTCGATGGTGCAAACATGATTCATTGAGTTGGTTAGAGTAGGGGTGGCCAACCCGCGGCTCTTTTCCCAGTTTCATGCGGCTCTTCAGTTCATATGGAATTCTATATGTGTGAGTGTGGGGGAGAGACACAGACTCCTGACAGTTAAACCTGATATTTAGTAGGTCTGTTAAGTATTGAATGCTGACAATTCTGACGTAATTTGGCCGGTCAAAGTAGTTTGGGCTCGGATAAAATCGCTCCGTTACTTTCGTCCCGTGTTACTTTCGTCCCGGCTCTCCCCACGTGTGTATGTGTGGTGTCAGGTGTCAGTATGAGAGGATGACAGCTCATCTAATTTTGATGTGGCCCAAGAGCGAATCACAATAATACCTGCGATGCAATGAACCAATCACCTGAGGGGGGGAAAACCTATCGTTGATTAAACACTATCTGACCATGAACTGAGTTTGATCCTAAAATGGCAGGGAAGAAATGCACAGCTAAGCGAAAATAAGAAGACGAACATAGGACGTTTTTAGTAGAGTGGGAGAGTTCATGCTTTTTTATCGAACGCAATTGCAAGCCATTCTGCCTTATATGCCAGACAGCATTAACCCATTTCAAGGCTTCAAAGCTTCAGCGCCATTTCACCTCATTCCATGCTAACATCAACCAGGACTTCCAAACAACTTCGCAAGCAGAAGATAAACACCTTGAAAAGTCAGGCAGAAAAGCAGACACAGTTAAAAAAAAATAACGAAGCACTTTTAAGGTAAGATAAAAAAGTTAAATAAAAAACCTTTTCAATTTTGTTTACTGAGAGCTTGTGTGTGAGTGTGCACATACTGTTCATTGTTATGTTGTTATGTTAACTGGCCTCTGAATACTGGTAGGAGAGGTTTGATTCAATTTATGTCAATATTATGGTGTATGGCACATTT
The DNA here is from genome assembly GCF_902827115.2 of Pseudochaenichthys georgianus. Taxonomy (NCBI): domain Eukaryota; kingdom Metazoa; phylum Chordata; class Actinopteri; order Perciformes; family Channichthyidae; genus Pseudochaenichthys; species Pseudochaenichthys georgianus. The sequence goes on along the minus strand of NC_047505.1, from coordinate 49,431,649 downwards.
ACAATAAATACTGTATCGTGTAGAAATGAAACGGAAAATGGCATTTAACTGTCGCAGTATTTTGCTTATTTTTTTATGTCATGGAAAATTAGGTAAAGGTCATGGAGAAGCCATTGAAAATCATTGGTGAAAAGGTGTATGAACCCTGGTGTGTCTCTCTGTAGGGAGGGTCTTTGAGTGTGTGTGTGTTGTGCACCGTCAAAAGTGTTATGTTTCATGTTTATGTTGTATTGTTTTTCACTTCCTGTTTTGTTTTTGTCACGTCTCATTTCAGGTTCCTTGACTCCCTTTCCTTATGTGTTCTCCCGCCCTCATCAGTGTCAGCCCCGCCCCTGATTGTTTTCACCTGTGTCTTGTTGTTGAGTGTTTAAATTCCCCAGTCTCCCATGTGTCAGTTCGTCTTGTTCTGTCCTCATGTCAGAACTCTGCTCATCAGTTTTTGATTCTCTTGACACATGCCTGATTCATGCTCCTGAAAACTATTTGTAAGTTTTGTTCCTCACGTTGGGAGCGTTTTTTGTTGAGCCTTATTGAAACTCTTTATTTTTGTCACCTCGCAAAGAGTGTTTTTTCTTTTTGTATATCCTTTTGGCAAATAAAAGTATATTACTTATACTTTATCTCTGTCTCCCGGGTTGTGCATTTGAGTCTTTATCCTTGTGTAACCAAGTTCGTAACAGAACGAACTGACCACAATGGACTCAGCCGACCCAAAAGCTCTTCACGCCACCCTGTCAGCTTGGATTTTTCATCACGAGGAACAGCTGGGATTAATCAGCCAAGGAGTGCAGGCACTGGTAGGAAACCAGGCCGAACTCCAAGTTTCCGTCTCTGCACAGATACGACAGCTGACGGATCAGATGCAGCAGTTCATCACTCACCTTCAGACTGCTCCGCCGATGACGTCAGTCACAGCTGACCGCCTGCATGTCGCGGATCCTGTCGACGCTGTCAATCCAAGCTAGGCTGTGTCTTCCTCACTACGGCTGGCTCTCCCGGAGAGGTTTTCCGGTGATTCCATAAATTGCAGAGCTTTCCTGGTGCAGTGCGACCTGCATTTCCCACACAACCCAGGGGCTTTTTCATCAGACCATGGTAAAGTGGCGTTCATTGTGTCCCATTAACGGGAAGAGCTGCAGCCTGGGCTACTGCAGAATGGTCCAGAGACACGGAACCATGTTACTCATTACCCGACTTCACAGACACTATGAGTCATATTTTTGACCATTCATCACCTGCTACAGAAGCCAGCCGAAGACTACTTCAGATGCGCCAGCATAATCGCCAGGTGGTGGATTATGCTATGGAGTTTCGCACGGCAGCAGCGGACAGCGGGTGGAATATTCCGGCTCTTCGCAACGCTTTTCTGACTGGGTTATCAGATCCAAATCAAGGACCAGCTGGCTCCTCTGGAGGTATCACGGGACCTGGAGTCTCTCATCGCCGTTTCCATCCGGATCGACAACCGTCTTCGGGAAAGAGAGAGAGAACGTCGACGCAGCCGTGACGGACATCCCAGTTTCCAGGGCTTTTCTCAACGAGCCTTTCCACCAGAGGAAGTTTTCCAGCCAGCGGATTCGGTCCGTTGGAGGACAGCACCTCCGCCTGTTGCAGATGAACCCATGCAGTTGGGAAGGACCAGGCTTTCCGTGGAGGAGAGACAGCGCCGGCTACGAGAAAGGTGTTGTTTCTACTGTGGCCAGCCGGGTCACCAACTCACGTCATGTGAATGACGAAAAGCTTGAAAAGATCAAGCTTACCAGCCAAGAGGAGGGCGCTGGTGAGCAAGCTTCCCACAGACTTTCCTCCTGGACCAGTTACCAAGGTAGACTCCGGAGCGGACGAAAGTCTTATGGATTGGGGCATAGTCAAACAGCTTTGTATAAAGACTGTTCCTCTATCTTCCCCCATTAACGCCAGTGCTTTAGACGGCCGTTTGTTGTTTACAGTAACCCACTGCACAGAACCTATCCAGATTACTGTAAATAATGACCACACTGAAGTTATGCAGTTTCACATTTTTGAATCTGCTCAGCCAAATCCACAACCCACACATTGACTGGCGCTCAGGAAAAATTAAGGCGTGGGCCGAGGATTGCATTAATAGGTGTAAACATTCACGCTCTGTTAAGGCACCAACAGACCCTAGTAGGATCGTCATCACCCAGACTATCCTGACCTACAGAAAGTACCTTTATGTTATCACGATCTAAAGGAAGCCTTTAACAAATCAAAAGCCATGTCGCTACCTCCTCACCGAACCTTTTGATTGCCCCATTAATCTCCTACCGGGGGCTCCCATTCCCAAGGGAAGACTGTATTCGATCTCAAGGCCAGAGAGAGCGGCAATGGACGACTACATTTCCTCATCTCTTAAATCAGGGATTATCCGTCCTTCATCTTCCCCAGCTGGAGCGGGGTTTTTCTTGTAGGAAAGAAGGACGGTTCTCTGAGACCTTGCATAGACTACAGCCCTCTTAATGACATTACGGTGAAAAACCGCTATCCTCCGCCACTCATGTCCTCTGCTTTCGAGCTACTTCAGACTGCCAAGATTTTTACCAAGCTGGAATTAAGAAATGCTTATCACTTGGTTAGAATAAGGGAAGGGGATGAGTGGAAAACAGGATTTAACACTCGGAGCGGTCACTATGAATACCTTGTGATGCCTTTTGGACTGTGTAATGCACCGGCTGTGTTTCAGGGTCTTGTGAATGAGGTTTTGCGGGAATTTTTTAATGTTTCTGTGTTTGTGTACCTTGATGACATTTTGATTTTCTCACGAGACTCTAAGTCCCATGTTCACCATGTCCGTCAGGTTCTGAAGAAACTACTCGAAAATCAATTGTATGTCAAGGCAGAGAAGTGTGAGTTCCACGTAGAAAAGGTGGCCTTTCTAGGATATATAATCTCACCAAACCAGATTCAGATGGAACCTACTAAAGTCAGTGCAGTTTCCAAGTGGCCAACACCAGACTCCAGGAAGAAGGTTCAGCAGTTCTTAGGGTTTGCAAACTTCTACAGAAAGTTTATAAGAAACTTCAGTTCTGTAGCTGCTCCTCTGCATGTTCTAACTTCTCCTAAAGTTCCCTTCAAGTGGACTTCCCAGGCTGACGTCGCTTTCCAGCTCCTCAGGGAGAAGTTCACCACAGCTCCCATTCTCACCATTCCGGATCCCCAGCGCCAGTTTGTGGTGGAGGTCGATGCTTCCAATGAGGGAATTGGAGGCGTTTTGTCCCAAAAATCCTTGGAGGACAACGGGATACACCCATGTGCCTTCCTGTCGCGTAAGTTGACGACGGCAGAGAAGAACTATAATGTGGGGAATAAGGAACTGTTAGCTGTAAAAGCTGCTCTTGAGGAATGGAGACACTGGTTGGAGGGGGCAGAACAGCCGTTCTTAGTCTGGACAGACCACAAGAACCTGGAGTATATTAGAAAGGCTAAACGCCTCAACTCTCGGCAGGCCAGGTGGACTCTATTTTTCAGTAGGTTCAATTTCACTCTCTTTCCGCCCCGGATCTCAGAATCAAATGCCTGATGTCTTGTCTCGCCTTTTCGAACCAGAACCTTTTTCTGTAGAGCCCAAGACCATCCTTCCATTGAACCGTATGGTCGGAGCCTTTTCCTGGCAACTAGAGTTGGACGTTAAACAGGCTAATACATTGAACCCAGCACCTAGCAAGTGTCCAAACCACCTGCTCTTTGTTCCTGTGTTTCTCCACTCCAAGGTCATCCACTGGGCCCACACGTCTGTGCTCTCGTGCCACCCTGGAGTTAAAAGGACTATGTGCAGGATTAAGCAGCGTTTCTGGTGGCCAGCCATGAAGAAGGATGTGCAGGAGTACGTAGCAGCTTGACCTCGTCCCAGGTCAAGATGGGTTTGCTCCAACCGCTGCCGATTCCTCAATGTCCCTGGTCACACATATCTATGGACTTTGTGACGGGTCTCCCCTCGTCCAGAGGCAAAACTACGGTCCTGACAGTGGTGGACCGGTTCTCCAAGATGGTTCATTTCATTCCGCTAACCAAGATCCCCTCTGCCAAGGGTACCGCAGAGGTCATGATGACCCATATATTCAGGATCCACGGATTCCCAAATGACATTGTTTCCGACAGGGGTCCACAATTCATTTCAGCCTTCTGGAAGGAGTTTTGGAGACTCATAGGCGCTACTGTCAGCTTGTCTTCAGGTTACCACCCTCAATCGAATGGACAGTCGGAGCGTCCACCGCAGGGCCGCTCCCATGTACAAACCGGGTCAAAATGTGTGGCTTTCCACCAAGGACCTACCACTTCAGGTGGCTTCCAAGAAGTTGGCTCCAAGGTTTGTGGGGCCTTTTCCGGTGTCGAAAGTCATCAATCCTGTGTCTGTGCGCCTAAGACTTCCCAGATCCATGGGGGTACATCCTACATTCCACGTCAGCAAGATAAAGCCAGTTTGAGAGCACACTTATTCCCGCCTCCAAGCCCCCTCCACCACACCAGTTCTTCGAAGGTGGCCTAACGTACAAGGTCCGCAAGTTGCTGGAGGTCCGCAATAGGGGTCGAGGCAAGCAATTCCTGGTGGATTGGGTGGGTTATGGTCTCGAGGAAAGGTGCTGGGTTCCTGCGAGATTCATTGGTTTTTCATTCGTTTTTTTGTTGAGCCTTATTGAAACTCTTTATTTTTGTCACCTCGCAAAGAGTGTTTTTTCTTTTTGTATATCCTTTTGGCAAATAAAAGTATATTACTTTATCTCTGTCTCCCGGGTTGTGCATTTGAGTCCTTATCCTTGTGTAACCAAGTTCCTAACAGTGTGCGTGTAAAGTTTTATATTTTCATTTTATCTGTGTGAGAGAGAGGGGAGGAAGAAAGTAAAGGGGCACAGAGAAAGGCTGAGAACAAAAGAGAGAAGGAGGTGTGGGTGCACGCGCATCTGTGACTGTGTGTTTGATGTGGCTCTTTGCAGTAACATTTTTGGCTCTTAACCTCTGACTGGTTGGCCACCCCTGCAGTATGGGGACTCATCTTGAACATTAATACATTCACATGCAGCATAATGTAAAGAAGAGCAGGATGTTACAGGATGGTCAACTTGAATCTCTGTGAAAAATGTAAAACTCTGTCCTCTCCCTCGACATCTACTTGGATGAAGCTCTTGACTCCCCTTCACTAGCCGAGTGAATGAGAGAGTGATTGTGTAACTGTTTGAAAGTGAAGAAGCACATCGTCGCTGAAATAGAATCGAAAGTAGAGGATGCATACTTCCCTAGATTAGAAAAAAAGGCACAAAGTAAGAAGTGCATCTCCTCAACATCATCACCGTTTCATAATGCTGATGATTCCCTGACAGGAAATTGTCTTTCCTTTCTCTCCGCAGTGAGGTCAGGGGTCAGGGTGAGCTAGCCTGCAGCTGTTAATGCTTCAGTTTTACTCAAAAATACTTCAACAGAAAACAAGTCTGCTTTCTTTCTGCTAAATACACTCCCCTGCTGCGCTTAAAACCAAGACCTTTAAAGGGTTTGGTTGACAACTTAGTCAGAATAGAATAAAATGAACCATTAAGGTATGAAATGGAGTTTAAAACAATGTAGCTGTCAAAAGTGTATAGAGGGTGATTATGTGAGGAAAGGCACGTATTCATTGGATATGCTGTTGACGTTGGCATAATGGCAGGTAGCATAGCAGTCAGTGGTTCATTTAGTGAAGTGACAGATATAATGACTTTCCCCTGTTGGAAAAAAATCTTAATATACGTTTATTTATTATTATCTTCCCTCCATTGTGTTGCTGCTGAGTCTATGGCACACTCCCTTTCTGTCGTCATTGTACCTAAATATCTCTCACTCTCACACACTCCTTTGAAATGCATCCATCCCAGGGGCGTGATTATGTCAGAAGCTAAAATCACAATTATTTTGGCTTTTTTTATTTTTTAACTTAATTATACTTAATAAAATCACCTCAAAATGTGTATTTCCTTTCAAATTAAATGTAAAAGACATATAGATACAAATTAAATATAATAAATAAAGGTATATATAATAAACATTAAAAATAAACACAACAAATAATGCATTTTAAAATAAACAAGATTGTTGTGCACTTCCAAGTGCTATTGGAAAATGAATAACCTATATAAATAAATTGGTCCATAATTAATTATATATATCCAGGGGTGCACATAACTGGTGCGTACAGTCACTTGTCTCACTAAGTGCATTTACGTACCGATGGACTTGTGAAACATTTCCAGAAGGCGCTTCGATCACTGGACGACAGCCGGTCGCACAGGCGGGGATGCTGTTAACGTCGGTGTGTACAACGGAATTGTGCCACAACTTCCGGCGGGAGTTCCACGAGCGTGCTCCACTAGCGCCCACCCACACCCCTCCCGTCGACATTCAGTACGACAACCCCACCCCCAACTCCCCCGTCGACGTTCACGAAACAGAGGGGCTGAACACATAACTTTGCGTGGGCCGCCCTGAGTACCAAACATTGTCTCCTGGTACTCATTTGAGTAACTCACTGAGAAAGTGCACCCCTGAATATATCAACTAAATGACTTTATTAAAGTATTCAGTAAAAAGGTGCATAAGCGCTCAGCCGGTAAATAAAATAAGGTATGCTTGATTTATAACACAAGACGAAATGAAAGCCTAAATAAAAAATTGACTGCTTCACAATATTTAAAATAACTGTTTTATCTCGATTATCTAATTTTCATAATCGGTGAAGCATAAATCCCTGTTTTAAAAATAATAAAAATGTGCTTAATAACCCAGCCCTGCTCCATCCCTCATGTATGTACACGAAATATACATACAACACCATTAATTTAGTGTTGTGCTCATACAAATACACACAAATGATATGTCCCACAAGTGTTTCATTTCAGTTGCTCCTAGTTTGCAATAAATAAACAAACTCTTTAGCCACCTCATCTATCACGGGAAATACCGTCACTCCCTCTTTCTCTTCCTTCTCTCATTAATCTCCCTCCTCTGTCTTCCTGCTCACTCAGTTGCCAGGGGGAGAGAAGAGCAAAGAGAAAATGCTGCAAGTGACGGAGTGTAGCGCTGTTATTAAATCCTAAAGACTGGGGGAGGGGGGTGGGTGCGCGCCTGTTAGAGAGGTTGGATACCGGTCTCTCTCCAATCGACAGCGGATGAAGAGCAACGCTGAAAGGAAAACACTTGTGAGACCTGTACAAGGCTCTGATTGGTTGAGAGATGATACTACTACTTATTTTCATCTAAAGAAACAGACTTTTGAAACAGGGCTGAAACAGAGGGGATTATGGGATGCAGCAATGGTCTGTTTGGTGTTTCAGCCAATCAGAGTCAATCGAAGTCAAACTGTTTTTTTTAATGGAAGTCTCTCAAAGATGAAAAAAGTCACCTGTGGAGTACCTCAGGGTAGTTGTTTGGGACCACTTTTATTTTCTATTTTTACAAATGACCTACCATTAGTGTTAGAAAAAGCTAAAATTGTAATGTATGCAGATGACTCAACAATATATTATGCAGCATCAACTACAAGAGAGTTGACAAATGTTATGAATAAAGATCTACTACTGATATCAGAGTGGGTCATAAATAATAAGTTGGTACTTAATGCGGGGGAATAAAAATCGTTATTAATATGATCAAATCATCAGTTAAAAGGTGAACCAAAATTGCAACTACATTTAAACCATATTGAAATTGAACAGGTCAAGGAGACAAAATTGGTAGGTATAACCCTGGATCATAAATTATCTTGGTCTAAACAAATTGATAATGTTGTATGTAAAATGGGAAGGGGTGTGTCACTTGTAAAAATAATTGTAAAATATTTGCCTATGGATGTCAGTAGACAAGTTTTGGATGCTTTGGTTCTGTCGCAGCTTGATTATTGTTTGGTTATATGGTCTAGTGCTGCTGAAAAAGATTTAAACAAACTACAAGTAGCACAAAATAAGGCAGCACGATGTGCACTGCAGTGCTCCTACAGAACCAGAGTCACTGAAATGCTGGAGACACTGAAATGGTTAACAGTCAGACAGAGGTCAACTTATATTTTATTACATTTTGTCAGAAATATTACAGTGACTCACTCACCAGATATATTATCACAAAGATTTATAGCGCAATATGCACAACATAACTATCAAACACGACATACAATAGAAGGATGGTTTGTATTACCCAAATCTAAATCAAATATGGGACAGAAAACAGTCATGTACAGAGCCATGATCAGCTGGAACTCTTTACCGGTTCACATCATTCAGGAAAATTCTCAAGTACATTTCAAATGGTTGCTAAAAAATTATTTAAGTATTACAAAGTAAATTTGAACTGTGCCTGTGGCTATGTATGCATATATTATTATGTACACTTATTTGTATTTACTTTTGTTTGGCCTTAGGATGGCGATAATTGAATGACCATGTTAGTTTCACTTCATTTCACTGTAAATGTTGTTGTATGTTTATGTATGTTTTGAGTGTGTGAGGACCCCAGGAAGAATAGCCAATGCTCATGCTAGTGCTAATGGGGATCCTAATAAAGACATAAAGACATAAAGAGACAGGCTCTGTATATACCTGTAATATATCGATGAAAAACAGTATAATATCCCTTTTCTCTTTTCCAGGGTATTCTGTTGCTTATTTTGAAAAAGGAATTTGGGGTTAAGTATCTCGCCCCAGGATCGAACCAACAATCTCCTAATTGCAAAACGACAGCACTACTTCACACAGTTACACAATATTGACATTACAATTATCTGGAATCACTCGATCTCCTCAAATCCAGAATCAAAATAGTCGTCAATCATCAAAATAGTTGCCAACAAATCGTTGATTGGCCAAAATGTTTTAGTTATTGGCCCGTGAGTCACCATCATTATCTCCTCTACTATGCATCAGATTATGAACTTTGTGTAACATTACCCCACTAATTAGCAGCCATTCGGACGGATTGATTGGGCTTTTTTTGTTTGTTGTATTACTTAAAACATTACGCAATTAATACAGATTCTTCCTGGTTTTATCGGAGAGATGGCCAGTTTGATCTCTTCATAGAGACCGTTATTCTCTTCTTGAATAACTTCCTTGACCATCTCCCGGATGGCCGGTAGCATGCTAGCGTCCACACTGCTCTTGCTACTAGCTTTAGCCTCTGAGTCGCTAGCCGGCATGGTGTTTTGCGGTTCGACGGGCATTTTGTCCAAATAAGGTTCCAAAAAAACGTTGTTGACTCCAAATACTAAAATATAACAAACACTCAATCACGTTTTTAGCAAATTAAAGCTTAACCCTTATGTTGTGTTCAAGTTAAAATTATATAATAACTACACTCTAGTTTTCTGTATCGGAACGAGGCTTCATGATATCCTCCACAGCAGCTATATAAACACTACGAAACTGATTTTGACCATTTTAGCCAAGTCTGAAGGTCTCTAAAAAGAAAAAGTGTATAATTTGGTGTTGGGGTCTGGGGAGACCCGGCAGAATTGTTTTGGGTCACTCGGGGTCAAATTTGGCCCAATCAAAATTCATCTTTGACTTTAGACACCCCTCCCCCGCCCCCTTCACCCACTGGAACAATCATTTTTCACAACATGCATTCATCTAAGTCCTCTGTCTCGAGCCAGTTAACTAGCGGGCCTCTAGAGCACCCTGGAACCGAGGGAAACTCTGAAAGAATACGCCCACTGGCTACAAATCAATATCTGATTGGTTGATCAAACTGTCAGTCCAAAAGTACGCTCTCATTCAGTGCAACGGCCAGGGCATTCGATCAAGGATGTAGAATACCTTGGTGAAGGATATTCTACCCAGAGACCCAGAACACGATCTGATTGGTTGCTTTCTTTTCCAACACAAAACCACTGAAATGCGTAGTGCATGGTCCGAGAAGGACAAATCAACGTAACACTGTAATATTACAGATCAACAACACAGATACGATTCTCATTTATTAATTTTATATATATTTTATTACATTTTATTTATATAATTAAATCGATGTTTTTGTTTGTTTTATCTGAGTGTTCCAGGGTATTCTCTGAATACCTTGAAGGCCTTGACGGTTCGCCACTGCCATATAGAATAAATGTTCTTTTCCTGCCTACAAAAAGGTTTTCTGTCGAGTCTCCGAGCTTCACCGGGAGCAGAAAGTGCTTTAGATGAGATCTGGCCTCTTCTCAAAGCTGCCATGGTAACCAGAAAGCTGAACATACAATGCAGCGATGGCCTTCTCCGCTAAGAGATCTATTAATGCCGACTTTGTGCGTCTGTCTCACTCCTGAGCTCTCCTATTAACCCCTTGTTTCCTCTCTTACTCTGCCTGCAACACCCACTCACTTCCTCCCACCATCTCTCAGCTTTGTATGCATGAATTTAACACACTCACAGATATTCACACACAAGCAGCAAACATGTGTTCATGCGTGTGGGCTTTTTGTTTCTCACTGTACAGTAAATCAATCAGGAAGATGGATGCCTGAAGCAAACGGGACATGATGCATACGGAAATATTTTAGGGAAACACTCCAACATAAGCCTCAGTGCTTCTGAATATCAACGTTTAGGAGCATCTTATAAAAACCTCAGATTTAATAAGTCGGAAATAGAAGCAATAACCTGCTGATTGAAAAAGACAAAGTGTGCAAGTTTTGTTTATTATGTTGACACTAGATTTGAATGCATAGACAGAGGACCGGACAAAATAATATACTTGTCTTGGAAAAAAAGCCCTGTAGATTAATGACTCGGTGAAGTTCTAGTGTTTGGTTTTTTGTTAGGACTGGTTAAAAAAAACGTGTTGATTAAAGTTAAGTGGCTACCTCCATGTCTGAAAAGTCGATGTTCCTGTTTCTCCCTCAGAGTCCATCGGATCACTGTGCCTTTGTGAGCGTGGTGAGCGGCAGCCTGTGTGTGTTCCTGTGTGTGTTCGTGCTGGTGTGTACGGAGATGCTGTCGCAGCGATGGAGGCATCTGCTGGGTCTCATCGTCTGGGCCACGCAACTCACCATGGGCTACACCTTCATCTTCAGCGGGCCCATCATCCTGCCCTGGGACCAGGTAACCTGTTAGAAAAATATCACTCGTCAACGGCTTCAATAATCAGGATTCATGTATTTATTATCCTCTCAAGAATGGAAGTAGTCGTCACAGACAGAGCATCAACTAGTTCCTGAACAGTGTCCTTCACATGCTGATATACAAGAGAGGGAGTTA